>NC_064644.1:416769669-417072643 GCF_023864345.2 Schistocerca serialis cubense
TAATGTGTTCATTGTAAATAAGTATTATAGTAGTTGTATTACATGTTTATTACCTTACAAATAAATAAAAAACTTTTTTATTTTAAATTCAGTGCATTAGTATTTGTAAAATGACTCTTTCATAAAGCGTTCATTAGAAAATGTCGATCATTCCACTTGGGACCTGTGGAATGGTACATTAGCTTATCTGTTTTAGTTGTAAATATTTGTCATGTATTGTTGTTTTTCTGACCTGTTCTACATCCTGGAAGACCTCCTCACTACGGGTCACTTGGAATGAAAGTAAATCTAATCTAATCTGTCTCTAGTGAATGAGTTGTCCTCTTGTAAAGTCTCATCAACTACAACTTGAAGCCCAAGATTTCATCTGTTGTGGCAAACTTTACAGAGGATGACGTGATCAGTTCAATGCCATCTGTAACAGTACATACTCTGTCAATTCTTCACAGTGATCTCTTCATTGTGCCAAAAGCTCTATCAGATGGTAAGAAAGAGTGTCCACTGACAGGAAAGAATGCCTCTATTTTCTTAAATTTCCCAGCACCCATTAAAGCTTGATACATTCTTATTAAACAGTGATTTTTGTTTTGCTCCAAGCAGTTATCACAAAACAGATGAAAAATTTTTATGTCCTTGTGGATGCTCATGGTGAGGTAGTTACACAAGAAAGTGCACACTTCGTTAGGACCATCGTAGGTGACACCTTTGTGATAAAGGTAATGAAATGTTGTATTATCTTTCAAATTGAGAATGGCAAAAACATTAACTGTCAGCTACCACAGATAAAATGGGCCTTTAACAGAAAATCTTGGCAGATGAAGATTCCGCATGAAAACGCTCAGACTGAATTTAAGTGTTTTTTTTTTGTTTGTTTAGCCTTTCACTTACAACATTGAGATGCCTCGTTCAAACTTTTGTTTTTAATATTAGTCATTAATTGCTCACATTCACAACAGACCTACCTTTGGTCTGCCAAAACGAAGGTCAAAATCCTGATTAAATATCTTCGCATAATATTTGTATTTGATCAGACAATGGGGATGACTTCTTTGTAAAGCTCATACATGATCTCCCTATTCAAATCAGCACATAAGTAAAGTTATCCTTTACCAGCATAATGAGAATCTTTTATTGGAAATGATAAGTGCTCATGAACTTTGGCAATTTCAAGTTCTGATATTAAATTATCACTCTTCGACTTTCCTCATTCATTATAGGGCTTTTCCCAAGTAGAAGTCATTGTCTTATTCTTCTCACCATTTCCTGCCAACTGCAGATAAGTTTAGAAATGCTTGTCTGTAAATATGGATATCATTTGTCCCCACCATTCTATGATATTTGAAAGAATTTACCTCTGGACTTTTTCCTTCTCTTGGTCTATTTCATTTTACTTTTTCTTCCTGTATCAGGCTCTGAAGGTAAAGATCTTGTTCATCTTTACTAATAAGATCTAGAAAATGTGTGAGGACTAATAACTGATTGTCCTGACTAATGGATTCAAAACACTTAGAAGTGTATGTATGAGGTTATCCAACAGATTTTGCTGGTGTTAGCTTACCTCAGTAACTGGTATCCCTTAAGTTTAGCAGTTTTGATTACATTTCATTCATACTGTTCAGGATGACGTACACCTTTCCTTATCCTTTTCTTATGGGTAGGCTCAACTTCATCGTCCTATTCACTCTTATTGCTAGAATATACGATACTATGAAGACACAATATCACATTTTGCTGCTTGCTCTGCAAAAATGACTTTGAAACAAACTACAGATGCATTATTTATATCATTCTCCTACCTATTCTGACAATCACAGCATATCAGTAAAGCCCATGGGGTTATTGTTCAAAATTGTTGAGAGCAAAAGCGCTCAATGTCCTGAACATGGGAATCTATTGAAATCAATGAGAATTTCTCCACTTTAAATTTGGCTATTTGATAAAATACAGAGATCCTTTCGACACTCAAAGACGAGTCAATCCTTAAAGAACACAGAAATGAACATAGCACACATTAAAACACTGAAATTACATAGTGATAAAAATGGACACAGTCGAAATAATTCCTATAGCTCACAGTAGCCTCACAGAACTGTACGTTTCAATGAGTGACAAGTAACAAATTGTAAATGTTGAAAATAATACATAGCAATTCCATACCCAGCAAATATAAGAAAAGAAAACTTGTGGGCAAGCACACAGTAGACTATGGCAATACGGCAACATGTGACACACTATCTACTATGATACACTCATTACTAAGAATTCTGTGATGCTGATGTAGCCTATTGATCCCTTGAAACTGCCAGGGACAGCATGAAAAACATCACTCTCAAATTGGTCCATATGAACAAAATTCTAACACTCTGCCACTAGTGATCAGCAAGCTTTTGCAGATGCCAACAATCATTCTTCAGCAGAAGCATGTGATAAAGCCTCATCAGTGTCAGCTTCTCTGCATCTGTACATGTACAGAATACCTTCACTACACCTCATAGCAAGTCCCTTCTTCAAGTTCACACAAGAACAAAGGACACTCACTATAAAACACTATCTCACCCAGGTGAGCATGTCACTTGTTCAGCATTGCAGAAGTGCTAGTCATGGAGCTCTTCCAATTGCAGGTTTCTCTCTGGAAAAGCCCTGGTGCTACCACAAGGGAGTGCATGGTGGAGATAATTCCACTACATCCATCTGCTTTGCTTGCAGCCAATCCACGTTGTTCGCCGTTGTCATCTGCTGAAAGAGATAGGTGATAGGTGCGCACGCACTGTAGTGCAGTAGGGAATGGTGTGGCACGGGGGCAGGATTCCGCAAGAGGGGCAGTAGTGTGCTGGCCTGTGGCCAGGTAACATGTGGTGTCTGGCACACAGTGCACCCTGCGAATTGTGGTATACTGTGTCTTTGGCTTCCGCTGTGGGCACCCTGTGCTGGTAGGTTAGGTCATGTGTTGCCATGGAACACATGGCGGCACTGTGGCAGGGGCATGGTGTCTTTTCCTGATGACTCAGGCATGACAGTAGGCAAAATGTCCAGAGGCAAGGCAGGATGGCTGATGTAATCAGTGGCTCTGTCGGGTTGGTCGGTGGGCTGAACAAAAGACAGCCTTCACCCTAGGATCCCACAGGCCACTACTCGGATCAGGGGTGCTGGGTGAAGCACTGTAACTGTTGCTTGGTGCAATCTCGATAGCCGATGGTGTGATCAGTGATGTGTGGTGGGGGCACCAGAGACACCGTGTGTCCATGGTTATGTTGGGCAGAGGCACTGCATCAAGCCACTGGGTGAACCTACCAATGATAGTAAGGAGATACTGGTGGCTGTTGAAAGATGGCAGGGGGACTGTGATGTCCACACATATGTGGGAGAAGTGATGGTCCACCGGGGTGGAAGGAGTGATGGGAGCAAGAAGGTGCATGCCTACTTTAGAGCAGTGGCTCAGGACACAGGCATGGGCTCATTTGTTGCAGTTGCACTGGATATTGGGCCAAACGTAATGCTCGAGAACGAGCAAGACAGATGCATGGATGACAGGGTGGGCCAGACCATATAAGCGCTCAAAGACTGTCTTGAGGAAGTCCAGGAGGAAATGTGGTTGGGCATACTTCAAGGGGGGGCTGGGTGATCGGTACTGGTGCAGATGTCACATTAGATGGGTTCATGAGCATTTAGTATCGCATACAGTTGCTGGCACGCTGCCTCTATCGCAGCATATGTGGTTCTCCATTTGTCCAGCGGAGGGGGGTGGGGATGGCAGAAAGCTGATGGCCCAGGTGTCATGGCAATATAGTCAGTGGTGCACTTCACAGAAAGTGCTGGAGGAGCGGGTTAGGAGGCCTGGAGTAAGAGAGCTCTTTGAAGGAGCAAGGCGTGATAGTTCAGGATAGACATGAGACAGAATGATTGGAAGTGGTGTTGACAGCAGGGCAGTTTACCAGGTCATGGTAAAGGTTTATGGGTGGCCTAGGTTGATGGATCAGATGGGGGAGCAGTAGGTTCCAATGGCTAAGCTGTCGACTGCAGTGAGGACTATGGGGGAAGGTGGATGGCAGCCAGAAAAGGGTACTAACTAGTGGGGATAGACAGAAACGGAGGGTGACAAGGAGTATAGGTTACCACGATAATGTACAAGTAGACACTGTGAAATTGTGGACCAACCACCACGCTTACTGCTGGTTGCTTTCAGCAATTTGGGCCCATGTACACAGTACACTGCAGTTTGCAGCATCTCTGCCAAAACACTCACAGTACCAGGAATATTCACTGGCCACACACATGCCCTGGCCATCATTATAAAATGCCACTCTTAAATGTGTGACACGATGGAAGATTTTAATTTCCACTGATGCTGAGCAGTTCTAATTGGAGAGAGGTAATGGTGAATTCTCAATTATAACATTGGAGCAACTTAATAGCTTGGGCCTCTGCATTTCACAAGTACGAGGATGAGGAACACCAGAAAATTTCAATCGCAGTTAATGAAAGTTCACATAATAACTTAGCTGCTCTATGTGATGATTTACTCAAGTTCGACATTCTCGAGGGTCATTGATTCAGAAAGTCCCAGTGTTTTGCAATGTTTACAGACTAATTTTTAAATAAAACACAGAGTATATCACTTGTCTTGTCTTATATTGTGACTAACTAGAATGTACATTGATGGATGTTACGTTTTCTTGTCTGACAGACTCTGAAAGAGGAAGGAATTTCAGATAGGAATGGGAAGTGAGTCCCATTCGAGTATTCCCTGAAGAGGTTTCACTAACCAAAGGTTAGAGAAATGCTCTTCTAGAATCCTGAAGGTGGAATGTAGACAATTTGGACGAAGAATTACGAGCCAGTACTGAGAGTCATATTATCAAATATAGATGTAAATACTAAAAATAGTGAGATACAGGTGGTGTGAAGAACCGAAACATTAAATCATAAAATTATGTAAGAGAAATCACGAGTAATACGTGTAACACCCAAAACATATAAATTTATAAAGGTATAGCATTAATAGTGTGTAACATTTTAGGAAAAAACAATTTGAAATATAAAAATTTTCAATGGAATGCGATGCCAATTACAACAAAACATCCTCAAGGTACACATGAGATACTCCCAAGGTGTGAATCAAGTCAAAATTTAAAACATGTAATATAGGATTCCTATTTAAGTAATAAAAGATACATTTTTACATTCATTTTGAAATTTCATTTTCCTATCTAAGTTATTTTCTCTGGTGAGATCTCCACCCCCTGCAGTCCAATGTGTCACTTCGGGCAACACTGTCTTGTCAGTAACTGAAACCACACACTGTGTATGTTTCCATCCTAACGGGTGAGATCACATACAATAAACAAAAGTTTCTGTCATTTACGTACATTTAAGATACCAGTTCTCTATTTAACTCGTTTTTCACTTAAGAAAATAGTTCTTGAAATAGGTCATTTCATCAGAATACTAGACAAAACATGTAGTTCTGCTATGTGTTTTGTCTAGTATTGTGTTGAAATGACCTATTTCAAGAACTATTCTCTAAAGTGAAAAATGAGTGAAATAGAAAATTGGTATCATAAATGAAAGAAACTTTTGTTTACTGTATGTGGTGCCATCAATTAGGATGGAAACTAATCTTCCATACAGACTTGGAATCCAGTAAGTTCATATATATTACGATATAAAAGGTATCTTGGCCAAGTATGTCATTCAATTAGCATGTAACTGATCAGTTACGTATTTAAATTAATATTCAAGATGGTTTGAAAACGGATATTTCGAAAATAAAACAAGAAAATAGTAAGCTGAACACGCTAAAACTTGCGCGAGACAGTTCGTCCTTTACGGAAAAGTGCAAAATCGCAAAACCTGTGAAAGTAACTAAAGCTTTGCGCACGAAAACGCATATCAAGTACTTCCAACCGCCGATAGTGAAAATGCAACATATAGTTCGCATGAACGATGGGAAAAGCAAAATGGCACTGTGAATAAGGCAGGAGAAGAAAATTTAGCGACGCAAACAAGCGTGAATGAGGTCAGTGTAAATGTGCCGGCCAAAAACTGTGCCGAAGTGTTTAGTAAAACAATACAAAACGATTCCCACATTGTGAACTCCAATAACAGCGAGCAAACTATGCTTTCAGACAGTCACGGTCGTGGACTTGCGATACGCTAAAAGAAACAACTAAAACATATTCAGTCGTGTGTTATAGTGAAACTGGGAGGCCCACTTGGCGGAATTAAAAAAATGGCTGCATCCGCAGAGATAAAAAAAAATCTGCACGATAAAAACTTTGTTGTACTTCGGGGAGGCGCAAATGACATCTACAAAAATTAAACTGAGAGTGCTACGCGCGATCTTAAACAGTGGCTGAGAAACCTCTCATACAAATGTAGTAATGGTCAACATTACGCATCGCTGTGATCTTTTCAGGTGGTCGTGTGTTAGTACGAAAATAAAAAGTGCCAACACTCAGCTTGCAAAAATTTTCAGACATTTTAAAAACGTGAAATATGTTGATATAAGCAATATTGGACGTAGATTTCACACAACACGGACTGCACCTAAATGGCGTGGGGAAAGAGTACCTGGCAAACATGATAACCAAGGAAATAAGAAACCACCAAAATAAATCAAATCCAAAACCAAAATGATAATTGCATCGCCATCGCCAGACTCCATAACAAAAGCACTTCAGAAAGAGGTAAAAGCATTAGAACCATCATCAGCACCAGCAAAGAATGTTAAAAAAAAGACGGCGTGTTGGCAGAAAGAACGGTGGACAGCGACTTGGACGACAAGAGAACTACTGTTCCCCATCACCCAAATATTTTTTTTGTCGAAAACCATAATTACGATAGGACTCCCAAGTTCACAAGAAAGCACAGCAGTAGGGCAGAACCAACATTTTAAGTGTCAGAAACAGCGTCACCATCATCATCATCATCAACAACAGAAATGATAGTATTAAGTACATTAGCAGCAGCAACAAGTCACTCACCACAGCCCAATGTACAGGTACGATCCTAGAGGTGCAGGAAACTTGTCCTCAAGTATTTTTGATATCTCACTAGGACATGGGAACGAATATGACAGCACAATACGTAAATAAAACTGTAACTAGTTCTCATCCTAGACCCCTGCAGATTTTAAGCCTAAATATTCGGTGCCTTAGAAATAAATCTCTAGAACTTGAGGTAGCAATGAATGGTGCAAACATTGAGTGCATGTGCATCATGGAGCATTGTTGCAAAAGTTTTGAACTGAGCAGCATTAATATGCATCCATATTTGTTGGCAAGTCATATTGTAGAAAAAATGCCAAAAACGGAGATTATGTATCCTTGCTAAATGAAGTATCAGGTACAAAAGAAGGTGTGAAGCTGAATTATTGAGTGTGGAAAATCATTTTGAAGCAGCAGCCACACAGTTGTATGAAATACAGGGAAAATCATAGTCATAGCAATATACAGACCTTCTACTGGATATACAGATACATTCATTAATCAATTAGGAACACTGCTTAACTTTTTTTTTTTTTTACTGAAAGAGCCACTGTAGTTGTCTGTGGGGATCTCAGCATAAATCTTATGAATGAAAGTAGGCTAAAAAATCAATTCCTAAATCTATTATGTAGTTTCAGTCTGTCTCCGCACATACACGAACCCACAAGAGTAACATATAATACAAACAGTCTTATACATAATATATTATCAAATGTACAATCCACTGAAGTAGAAGTGAAAATACTGATTTGGGATTATCAGACCATAATGCTCTTGTCCTCAAAATTACTTGAATGCCACTGCAATAAAAAAAGTGTACTTCATGTATAAAAGGAAATTTTCCACTGAAACTGTGTAGAATTAACAAATATCCTAACTAGTGAGTCCTGAGCAGAAGTGCTGTCCCCAACAAATACAAATTATGCATATAATATTTTTTCTTCATGGGATATTTCGAAATGTGCTTTCCAAAGAAGCTGTCAAGAATCACATCATATCACAATACAGGGCCAAGTTCTTGGATCACAGATGGCATCAAAACTTCTTGTGGGACCCCCAAGAGACTAAATTCAAAACTGAAGACATCTACAAATCCACAACTCATAGAATATGTTAAGAATTACTAGATGGTACATCGCAAAGTAACTGCCAAGGCAAAATTTATGAGTAATGACAACTTAATAAGACAGTCTGATAGAAAAACAAAAGGCATATGGGGTATTGCAAAGTCTGAAACAGGAAAGAGATTCTCAAAAACACAGAAAATGTCAATATTAAAAAACAAGGTTTGTCAAATTATATCAACAGTTATTTCATAAATGCAACAACTTCAACTTCATTAAGCTCAAAATTTACAAACCAAGAAAAACCAGAATTTCCAAAAGCTGCTTGTAGCATGAGGATAGATCCAACAGACGAACATGAAGTGTTCAAAGTAATAAAAAGCTTGAAATCTAAAATGTCAGCAGGAGTAGATGAGGTGCCTGTTTATAACATAACAATGACAGCTGCACAAATCACAAGGCCCTTGGCTTAAACAGCCAACTTATCGTTTAGTGAAGGAGTGTTTGTGGAAAGGATGAAAATGTCAAAAGTGAAGCCATTATTCAAAAACGGCGACAAGCATAAAGTAGAAAACTATTGCCCAATATCCCTCCTTGCGGCATTTTCCAAAATAATAGAAAAATTAATGAATCACTGAATCAACAAATATCTAAATGACCATAAGTTACTAAATAGAAATCCAGGCAGGTAAAAATACAGAAACAGCACTAAAGTGCTACACTGAACAAATAATCAAAAATCTAGAAAAAGACAATTGTGTTGTAGGAATAAATTTAGATCTCTCTAAAGCATTTGGCACTGTCAATCATCGCATTCTTTTAGAAAAACTAGAAGCATTAGGTATTCATGAGACAGGGGAAAAGTGGTTTGAATCATACCAACAAAACAGAACACAGATTGTAGGGCTGATGTCAGATTACTCCAACCACAAAATAAATTTAGTATCAGATGCAAAAAAGTGGAAATAGGAGTGCCTCAAGGCAGTATTCTAGGTCCTTTATTGTTCCTTATCTACATAAATGACATTAACACCTAAGATGCAAAGGGCATGCTATTTGCAGATGACACTAGTGTGATAATAGGTGCACCAAAGCAAATGCTGTAAACTACTGATCAAGTAATAAAGGATGTCCACACATGGTTCAATGCAAACCAGCTGACATTCAATGCAAATAAAACAAATTATATGAAGTTTGGGAAAATATGTCAAAGTGTAAATCTTAATCTGTTGTTGTGTGACAAGGTCATTGACAGAGTGGCATCACAAAATTGTTGGGGTTCATGTAGATGAAAATCTGAATTTTAATGATCATGTAATGAAACTTGTGCAGAAACTTAACTCAATGTGCTTTGCTCTTAGAGTTATTGCAAATGTTCGTTCTGCAGATGATGCCAGGATGGCATATTTTGGCTATTTTCAGTCTCTTGTAACTGTCAACATGTGTAACTACAATACCCAAAATAGCGCAGCACTCTGTACTCAGTGAACAAAAAGAACACACACACAAAGGCATGTGAGCCATATTGGTACAAAACTCTTCAACAGACTGCCAGCCAACATCAGAAAGTTAGAAGATGAAAACAGATATAAAGAAGAATTTAAAGAATGTTTACTTGAACAATGTTTTTACTCAGTAGATGACTACTTAGGCCAATAAATAATTCTGATAATGTTTATATTCAGGCAAAACTGAAAATACTGTCTTTCATCCCCTTAAGTTTCTGTTAATTTTGTATATCTGATGGAAAGCTGTTAAGTGTGGTAAAATCTTTACTGAATTATTGTAGTGAATAAAAGGGCTTCCTGTCTGGGGAAGACAAAAGTAAAGCCTTAGAGCAAACAGATTATGCAGTTACAATACTATTAGTGTACATGTATAAAAAGTTGTATTGCTGTGTCTAGGTACGGTGGAACATCCAGTTACAGACCACTATCATTGTCATAATACACTGCGTAAGATACATACATGAAAGCCAAAATTACAAAACAGGATACCAGAATTCAAGGAGGACAAAAGCATATACATAAGTATATGGAACAATCAGTCTTGTATAACCAAGCATTATTCTTTGTACATTTTTTGTACAATTTTGTATATATTATTCTTTGTACTACTTAATGTAAAATTTTTTATGTTCCTTTTCCATAAATTGTTTCCCATAAATTTACATGTACTTTTGGACAACATCCATACAATGTTTATTGTCTACAGATGGATAAATAAATAAATAAAAATAAAACAAAAAAATTACCACAGAGAGTATTCACAAAATAAATGAAACTTAAAGTATTGGTACTTAGTCTAAATGGGCCATGAAAAATCAGATAAATACGTACAATTCAAAGATAATCAAGTTGCAGATTTGCTTCTCGGACCTTTCTGAAATCTCAGGTTGAAGTAAATGTATGACACAGATAATGAGGAGGATTTCAGTGACAGAAACATATGCATAAGGAGAAGAGATAAATCAGTTGGGTGATCATCACATGAATGACATAGTATAAAAGATAGAAGAAAACTTACAGCATATTATGAATGCAGAAAACAGAAGACAGATTCCCCATATATTTCCCTGAATACGAACCCCCATATCACTGAAGGTGATAACCAGGTGTAGGTGTTGCCATACAGCAACGAAAAAATGTTTTTAAAACAAACTAGCATAATATAAGATGGACATGATAATACAACGTGAAGTTTAAACAAACTAACCCTAAAATGCTACTAAAAATTCAAAAGAAACTTAAATAATATGTGTGTTTATGCAAAAAGAAAACCAAAATTCTAGGTACGGTGGAACATCCAGTTACAGACCACTATCATTGTCATAATACACTGCGTAAGATACATACATGAAAGCCAAAATTACAAAACAGGATACCAGAATTCAAGGAGGACAAAAGCATATACATAAGTATATGGAACAATCAGTTTCAGATATCATCATCACTTCATTTGGAGAATGCCACATCAGATGTTAACTCAAAATCCCATCTCCCTTAATCATATTTCTGCTATACAGAATATGACTGGTGAACAAACACCCAAGGTTTATGAGTTTAAAAGCATTTAGGTGTTCAAAATTTTTTCAAAGGCTTCCCACACCAAAGCTACAGTTGCCTCAGATAGCCATGGCAGAGACTGTGCAAGAAACATTTTAAACTTAGCTTCAAATAAATATGATGTTGAAGGGAAGGTGATACCAGGTGCCCCCACTAGTGTAATACTAAAAAAATGCAATGACCTCCATAAGTTGACAAGTGAAGATTTTGCAGTTATCTGGGCAGGGGCTAATGATGTAGCAAAGAATGAAGCCAAGTTGCTAATTCGTTCACTACATAAAGCCTTGTCAGCATTACAAAATAAAAATACAAAGGTGATTGTAGTTGGTGTACCACATAGACATGACCTGCCTGAATGGTCCTGTGTAAACCAAGAAATTCAATCTGCAAACAGAAAACTAAAAAAAAAATAGTGAAAGGCTTCCATAACACTTGTTTTATTGATACTCCTAGTAACAAGGAACTTTATACAGCACATGGACAACACCTTAATGCAACTGGTAAAGAACTAATTGCCACAAGGATTTATGAATCAGTGGAAACAAACAGGAAAGTGAACAAAACAGCAATAGAGCTTAAATGGAAGGATACTGAAGTCTCAGATAAAGAATCAGTGAGAATTGTTACTGACACAACTCCAGCACAAATAACAACAGAATCCTTAAAAGTGAACTCCGTTTGTGTGGAGAGGACAATTACTCAAGCAATAAACTTACCCAAGAGGACAGTGCAAAAGTTTGAAGAAGCAGCAAATGAGGTGGCAGGAAAGAAGGCACCATATAAGAAGAAAGACCTACTTGCAAAAAGAAGAACAGCAAATCAAGCTCAAGGGATGAGAATACCAACACGTGGAGTACGGCAGTCAACCTGAAAAAACAAACCACAACCAAGGGACCAGGATTTTTGGTGGGATCAGCAGTGGTTTCACAGATGAAAGCAGTTAACAAAGTGAGTCATCAAGTGGAGGAACAGGTATGTGACTATCATAACACATATGATCACAGTACATCAAGATTAAAAACATTAACGGAACCTACAACTTCAAATATAAAGTCAAATTTTGTCAAAGAAGTAATAATGTTTTCCAGAATTGATGTATCTACATACTCCTCAGAGCTAGATGGGGAGTTTAGTTGTGTAAAACTAATGAATGAAAATATAGTGGTAGTTAGTCTATATAGGTCGCCAGATGGTGATGTAAATTTGTTTATTGAAAAATGTGAATTAATAATTAAAAAAATATTGAAGAGTAAAACAAGAATTGCTATATGTGGTGATTTCAACATAGAAATGGTAAACACACAGAGACCAGTTGCTAGGACATTTCTGAATATGCTAAGATCATTAGACCTCTATTGTACAAATAACTGTGCCACACCTAAGAATGCCTGTATAGACAATATTATTGTGAATTTCCATAGGGAGGATTTTACAGTTAGACTTGCAGGAAGTGGACTTGCAGATCATGAGCCACTACTTCTTACACTCTGTAAGAGGCAGTCAGTTAAAACTGAAGAATCTAAAGTAGTAGTGGTACGAAGACAGAAGGAAGAGTACATAAATATGTTTGTTGATAGATTAGGAAGTGCAGATTGGGACTTTATATATAATTGTCAATCTGGAAAAAGGGAAGCTGAAATTAGCTTTGGCAACTTCTTTAAAAAGTACACAGATTATGGTATTCTTGCTCACCAGTAAAAAAAATTAGATATCCAAATGAAAAGAAAAAGAAAAGTCACACAAGAGCTAGCAGAAATTAGAGGAAACTTGCATACGCTGTACCAGATGCATAAACAAGCCTCTGACCAAGGGGCAGAACAGAGTGTGAACATTCATGGGTCATATCTCAAATGCAAAAAATACTATAAAGCTAAACTTCTTCTGGCAAAAAAGCTAGCAGTGGAGAACTATATAGAAAGAGCTCCCAATAAATGCAAGGCAGCCTGGCAAATAATAAAACAAGAGAATACACCAAAACGCACAGAAACAGCTCTGCTTGATCCTGAAGAATTAAATGAGTACTTTTTAAACTCAGTTAAAGAAATAAGTAACAGTATCAAAGCAACAAATTCATCTGCAATGAACCTTGTTGGAACACCACTGTCTGTTAACCTGGCATTTCAATGGAGGGCTGTCACACCTGCTGATGTTATAAAAGCTGTATCCAAATTTTCAGGTTCTAAAAGTATGGACTGTTATTGGTTATCAAATAACATAATTAAAAAGACAATACACTCAATCGCCAAAGCATTAGCTTATATTTTTAATAAATGTGTAGAATTTGGAGTTTTTCCGGATGCACTCAAGGTATCAAAAGTTGTCCCAGTTTTTAAAAAAGGAGACAAACATCTCCCCCAAAGCTACAGACCAGTCTCCATTGTTCCAATATTCTCAAAGGTATTTGAGGTGCTGATACACACACAAATAAGCAACTTCTTTGAAAAACACAATATCCTATGTAACAATCGGTTTGGCTTTCGAAAGGGGAAGAACACAACAGGGGCCATCTTGGAAATCATTGACCAAACCTTAACAGCTTTTGAAAATAATAACATGGTATCACTGGTATTATGTGACCTAAGCAAAGCTTTCGATTGCATTCCTGTTGACATACTACTGGGGAAACTAGAGTTTTATGGGGTGAGAGGGAGCACTTTATCTGTGATAAATTCTTATTTAAGTAACCGAAAACAATTCGTTTCAGTCAGAAATTTAAATTCTTCCATCATGGAAATCGGCACAGGTGTACCACAAGGGTCTATCCTTGGACCCTTCTACTTCATTGTCGCTATTAATGATTTACCTAAAAATATAGCTCACCCTGTTGTGTGTTATGCTGACGATACAACTCTACTTACCACACATCAGAACATTTCAGATCTGAATAACCTAACAAAAGAAACACTAGATAAGGCCCCGGACTGGTTTGCAGCCAATAAGCTCCTATGCAACCCTGACAAAACACAACAACTTTTAATGGGAACATCAAATGAAGTAGGCAATAAGTCGGTAAACTCTTAGGTATTCACATTGACTCAAAACTATATTGGGAGGAACATGTCAATCATGTATGTGAAAAAATATCTCGGGTGGCATACCTTCTCTTGAAACTAAGGGAGGTAGTGAGCTTGGAGTACCTCAGGGTGACATACTTTGGGCTATTCCAGTCACATATTTCATATGGTCTGATTATATGGGGGCACTCCCCTCACATCAAAAACGTATTGAAATTACAAAAAAAAAAAAAAAATCATACGCATAATATGTAAAAGAGGTCATAGGGAGCACTGTCGTCCTCTTTTTTCCAGACTCAGAATACTTACAATTATAAATCTATACATCTATGTGTCTGTACTCTATATTAAAAATAATATTTCAGAATTTATTGCCAGAAGGGAAATACATGAACACAACACCAGGGCTAACGGTAATTTAGACATACCGCGCCACAGATTAGCGAGAACAGGAAATTCCCACAAAGTTAACCCACTCAAAATATTCAATAAACTGCCAGTTCATGTTCAGTCTATGGATACAAATTCTTTTAAAATTAAGTGGTACAGCTGGCTGTCAATCATCCATTCTATGACATTAAAGAATTCTTTGAGATGCCTGAGGAGAATATAAGCATTTAAAAGTTGTCTGTAGTTAAACATATTATTTTGTGCTGTGATTAATCGTGTGTAATTACAAAGTTTATACTATAAACAATAAAGTACCATATTATATTAGATTATAAGATAGCTTGTTGCGTTAACTTTTAAAAGCTATCCTTTGTAATTTGGTACACTGCCATGCTTCAAATGTATTCTATAATGTATTGACAGAAGTTTATTTTATTATTCTGTATGTACTAGTACATCACTGTAAAATGATCTATGGTGAATAAAATTCTTGATTCTTGATTCTTGACAAACAAGGAGAAATTCAAGCAAGACAAGAGTACCATCAAATACAAGAAAACAAGAAAGAAGCAAGTATATATAAATGTCCAATCCAATAGAGTTAAACATCATATATAATTAAGCAATTTCATAGAGTCATGGGTAAATATTGATAAAGAATGTCAGTAAAGAATGAAACGCAATGCAAGTAAGTAAGTATCTGTTGTCACACTAGGAAAAAACAGAATGTAGTTAAGTAAATTGTCTGTTGTCACACTAGGACAAAACCAGAAATCAAATAAGTAAATTTTCTGTTGTCGCACAAGAACACAACTGAAAGCTGCAAAGCATGAAGGTCAAGTCAGAGAATAATTAGGTAAATTTTATGTTGCTACACTAGGACAATGCAGAAAGCAATTAAGTATAGTTTTCTGTTGTCACACTATGACTATGAAGAAAGTTGCAAAGCATAAAGTCCAAATCAGAGAACATACTACCGAACACTCAGCAGAGTGATGGAGTCAATCACAGAAACAAAACCATTAAATTCATGTCCCCATCATAAGTCTTCCACTGAATGACAGAATCCCATGAAATACGTCATAGAGTCAGACAACAAAGCACAATTGCATCAAAATCTACAGAATATGAATGTGGTGCATTATGTCCTTTTCAAAGCAACATCCAATAATTGTAAGGAGTAAGACATTCTATATGAAAGTTTATCATGTGTGTAATGACTTTCAATATAAGCATCATAGTAGTCATTCAAAGGCATTGTATTCATGTATGTGAAAGCATAAAGGCATATTAGTGAAAAAGCATAATAAGCATGTATCAGTCATAAGCATTGTCAAAGCATAAGTATCTCTCAGGAGCATTATAATCATGTATATGGTATATTCCCAACGATTATGTAACAAGTGTAAGGTAAGCTTAATTCTGTCTCCACAAATGCAAGTGTACAGTGGTGTATATACATTGCATGTGACTAGTATTTATCATTATAGTTACTCTTTGATGTTAGTGATATAGATGATTCCATGTCTCTCTTAACAGTCAGTTGTTCAGCTTCAACACTTGTAAGCTATCCTGTATAGACATGTTTTTTATGTGGAAGTAAATGTTCAGTTCTACCAGATACCACATATTTGGTGACCACGATGATAACATAACAACACAATAGCATCGGTTTCAGCGTTCCACACCACATCGTAAGGTAAATGTTCATTACTGTTCTGTGTACACTTACTATTAGTATGTTTGCTTCTAAAAGTCCTGTGTCATATATTGATATTCATGACATGCTTTACACATTATTTAACTATAGAAAAATGGTGGCTTAAACCATTTTAACCCTTATCTGTGAAGATGGTCCATGAATGAAACTTGGGTTTAAAATCCTATACATTAGAAAAATTTACTCTTACCTTTACCCAGTCAGATGTTAGATTGGTTTTCAATACGCAATCCATGCCTAGCAATATTTCCTCATTCAGATCACTGACCACCAAACATCCTTGCTCAAAAACTGCATTGTCAACATGAAATGTGATTAAAGCTTGTTTGTTTACAACTTTTCTAAACTTACCTGTAACACCTTTAATCCTAACTCCAATTACAGGAGATTCAAAGTACTCAGAACTCTGCTTAACTCTATCCCTGAATTTTTCAGAAATAATAGAAATTGCACTACCTGCGTCAATCAAATAAAAACCATGCCAATCACCAACTGCGATTTTGATGTAAGTCCTGCTGTATGTTAAGGGGATACGGAATCGGATTTTGGGTTAAAAAATCGAATTTTTTTTTATTGGCGTATTATATTCTGCCATGTTTCCTCTTTAAAATGACGTATCATACATAGCTCTACTACAATTATAACTATTTTATTTTTATATATTTGTGAGATCGGGTATTGCGCTTTAGTTATACACGTCTCTCGTGGCTGACCATGAACTTTTTGGCAGTACCTTTAAAGTGACATGAATTCAAATATCCCGGTTTCCAGCGACTATTTATACACTAGTTGCCCGAAAATGTTTCTCTCTGGTTTCCTCAAGTTACTCTTTGACTTTGTGGCGGGACTGTTTTGTAAACAGTGTGATATAAGAAAGTAGTTGTTGTTGAGTTATTTCGTATTTAGTGCTTCATTTTTCGCAGTGAAAATACCTAGAGCTAAAGCAAAAGTATTTAAAAAGCGTGTGAACTGGCAAAAGAAAAGAAATAATGATTCATTAGCAAAGCAAAGCAGTTCATCATCATCACTGTTGGAAAATGTGAATCCACATGTTACTGATTTGCCGAACGAACTTACACCAAATGAAAACAGTGCTTCTCATAAAAAACTAAGAGATTTGGAAGAGAAATATAATTTACTTGATAGAGGGAATGAAGTTTTTGAACTCATTGATACGAATATATTGTGTGAAGCTTTTGAAAACAGTTTGTGCTGCAAAAAATGTCATGGAAACGTTTCTCTGAAAGTAGAATCCCATGTTGGCCTGGCTGCCCAGTTTAATTTAATATGCAGTGTTTGTAAATACAGCTGTAAGTTTCCAAGTTCGGTTTCAGTAACTGTAAATAATGGATACAAGAAAACTGAACTTTATAGTGTAAATATTAGGTTAGTTTATGGATTGCGAGCAATTGGTAAGGGCAAAGCAGCTGGTGATATGCTATGTGGTGTTCTAAATCTTCCAAGTGCACCTTCAAAGTTTGAAGCTTACAATTATGTACTAGGATCTGCAGTTGAAGATGTAGCACAGAAGTCAATGCAGGTTGCTGTGGAAGAAGCAGTGGAAGAAAATGACGGCAGTCGTGACCTCACAGTGGCGTTTGATGGCACGTGGCAGAAAAGGGGCCACACCTCCAACAATGGTGTTGTAACAGCAACTAGTGTTGATACTGGCAAGGTTATTGATGTTGCAATAATGTCTAAATACTGTAGGTGCACAGGCAGGCTGAAAAATGAACACAGTGATGACTGTATTGCTAATTATTATGGTAGTAGTGGTGGCATGGAGGTTGCTGGGGTGAAGAAAATTTTTCATCGCTCTTCACAGTGGTATAATGTTCGCTATGTCAAATATCTGGGAGATGGTGACTCTAAAGCATTCAAAGAAGTTTTGGAAAGCAAACCATATGGGAACAGTGTAAATATAAGCAAACTTGAATGTATAGGACATGTGCAGAAGAGAATGGGTGCCAGGCTGAGAAGGTTAAAATCAGTTATGAAAGGGAAAAAACTAGATGATGGGAAAACCTTGGATGGCAGAGGAAGATTGACTGATTCCATAATAGACCACATTCAGAACTGCTATGGCCTTGCAATCAGGCAAAATACAGGCAATCTTGAAGAAATGAGGAGAGCTATATGGGCTTTATATTTCCACACCGCATCCACGGATGAGCATCCACAACATGGTTTGTGCCCCAAAGGTGAAAACAGCTGGTGTAAATACAATAGGGGACTAACAACAGGAGAGAAATACATTCACCACCACAGTCTACCATCAGCCATCATGGCAGAAATAAAGCCCATTTTCAGAGATCTGGCTGACAGAAGTCTTCTGATGAAATGTCTTCACGGAAAAACGCAGAACCCCAACGAGTGCTTGAATAGTGTGATATGGCATCGTCTCCCAAAAACAGTGTTTGTCGGAATTAATACACTACATTTTGGTGTGTATGATGCTGTGGCAACCTTCAATCTTGGAAATATAACTAAATGCCAGGTCCTTCAAAAGTTGGGTATGTGTGTTGGTTCCCGTATGGTACGTGCTATGTTCTTTTTAGATCAGCACAGACTAAGGCATCCTGATAATATAATCAAGACATTAGTGAAAAAAGCAAGACAGGTGCAGAGGGGTGCCAAAAGAAGACTTGAAGATGATTATGAAGACTGTGAAGGGGGTATTAGCTACGGATCAGGAATGTTTTAATCTTCTTTCTCCGTTTCCCGTAAGTTTACTTTTTACTTCATCTAGGAACATTATCTCAGGTACTGGTCAACCTAGAAGTCTGAAATTTTTATGACGTAGTGACATAGGTCCCTATTACATACTGAAACAACGATTTTTTAATTACTTGATTTACAAAAGACTTAGGGGTGATAGTCTAGTAAAAAGCGATGGAAAAAATTTACTTAAAAATAAATGTACAATATCTCTGTAAGAAAATACTTTGACAATAAACTGTTGTTTCAGTATTGTTGTAACATATGAATGCACATACAGTAAAATTTTTACCTCTCTGTCTCCAGTAGTTTGTGAGAAAATGTTCCCTATAGTAGGCATATATTAACATTGCGGGGATAGGTGATTCCGTATCCCCTTAATATTAGTTTCTCTAAACAGATCATTCTCTGTACCTCCAAAATACAAATCTTTCTGGAAATGGTTCTCATTATCATTAGAGAGCTGTATAGGACAAAGTGGTACCTGTGTGCTTGTGTCATGATTAACTTATACTTTTTGACTGGATTTACAAGCTGGACTTGAAGAGGTGTACTCATTATTGTTGCAAGTAAAATCCAGTTAACAATGAACAATAAACTATCTAAACTGAAATCAGACTCATCCTTACTACTAAAATGTTCAATAATTCTCTTATTTATCTCACAGTGCTGTGTTCTAATGCCTTGGCATTCACACAAAATATCACTAATGTCGACTGGGACAAATTGACTCACCTGAGACTCATCACTCGCCCAGTCATGATCACTTACTTCAATATACCGTCCAAATTAAGTGTATCAGCTTCACTTAAACCACTAAATCATTAGTGCTGACATCACTCACCTGGGTGTCACACACTTCCACCACTGCTGACTCGGGATAAGCCACCCCCTCCTCATCACAAATAGTCACAAAAATCTCATGCTCAGGTTACATTAAAATACCAATACCAAAGGAATCACTATCAACATCTACATCTCCCACAGAACATTCAAAGTTAAATAATTTTACTAAAACACCTTCTTCAAGTTCATAAGGAGCCACAGTACATGTCTGTTTAACTACAACATCCCAAAACTTGCTTTCAAAATTAGTTGCTTTAACAGGATAGTAACATACAGCCTCATCATCATACTACTCTTGATCTGAATTTGTTATTGCCTGGTCATGAAAATTATTTACCTGCTCCACCTGATGGGCACCAAGTGAATGGGTTAACAGTTTTCCTGGTTCTGGTAACTTTGGTTTCTGTTCTGACTACTACCATTACCATTTCTATTATTATTATTACTATTATTATAGGTACTATGGCTTGTCCTGTTACCATTCTCTCTACTTTGCTGGTTGTCTTGAGATGACCCCATTATAACTGTTGTTTCTGTTGTAATGTGAGTTATTAACCCTGTCCTCTTCCTCAAAAGCTTTGTCTAGTTTATCAACACGTTTAAAAAAATTCTGTAATGAATCATTGGGACCATAAACAAGGCCCCAATGAGCTCTCATTGGTAGATGTCTTTTCAAGGCACCAGAAGGACTAACATCATCAGAAAGTTTGTCCAGGTGAGCAAGCTTACGTAACTGTTTTTCACAAAATTCTTGCATCAAGAGATTATCTGGTCTGTACCTACTACTGTTCAAAAATGCTGTTTTGATGGCTGCCTGTTAATCTTTGGGCCAGAATTTATTCAAAAAAATTTGTTTGAATTCTTATATGTTATGTTTGGTTTTATGTTGTGATTAGCTCATGGCAACACTTCACCATCAAGGAAATGTTTGGCTAGTTTAATTTTTGCAGAATAAGGCAAGTTCAGAGGAAAGCTATCTTTACTTTGTGACAGGTAGTCTACCAGGTGTATTTTAAAAACTCCAAGGAAGTATTTAGGAGATAAATTGTTACAAAATGGTACAAAATTTCTGCCAATTTGTAGATACGACACATTTGTTTCAACGTCACTTAATCAGATGTCAACCTGTTGTAAATTTTCAGACAAGTCTCGATTTTATTGTTAACACAGGTAGTATGGTTACAAATTTGATCATTATTTAGTTTTAGTTTCTGTTCAATGCTTTCCTGATCTGTATATTTGTGCATAATTTTGAATTAAGAGTTCCTTCTACGTAACTCAGTGTGAATAACATCTTCAAAGTTTTCTACCTGCAACTGTACATGATCAACCTTATTGTTTACGTTTGAATTTCAAGGGCAGTTGACTCATGTAACTGACAAAGTTTTGTAAGAGAGTTTGCTATTTGTTCCTGCATAGCCTGAATTTTCCTCTCCATTGTCTTAATAGTGTCCCTTAGATTAACAACACTCTTTTTTGCTCATTGCTTTGACTTGCAAGTTCATTCTTTAAATCATAATTCTGACTTGTAAGATAGTGATCCTAGAGTTGAGACTGACTTATAAGTTTGTGATCCAAGAGTTAAGACAAGTTTTCTGATAAACCTGAGGCCTGTTCACTTGGATGTGATGCCTCAGATGACTGTCACAGGTTTGGTGTTGATGAGTGAGATGTTGAGCACATGAAACCTCTCCAGTTGTATCAAGATTTTTCTGTGCTTGCCATACCTGAAGACAATACTAGGCACAAAATACAAAAATAAACCTACCTAATCAGATAATCGTCACATGCAAATTCATAGTTGTCATGACTTTTAACAGTAAAACAACAGAAAAGATGGATAAATGTTAGTCTGAGGAAAATTAATTTTAAAATTCAATAATTGTACTCTTCTCAAATGCAGTCCAACTACCGAGTTTCCACACCACACTTTCTATCTCATCCTAACTGTTGTCCAATAATTGATTGTCACACACCACAATTAGACTCTGACATGTAATGCAAAAATTAATACACAGGCATACATGTATCCCAGCTCAGTGATGCCATATTAAAATGCCATATTAAAATTTTAATTTCCACTGATGCTGATTGAGAATAAAATATTCAGTCTCTGCAGTTCTATCTATAACTGGACAGTGGTAATTGTGAATTCTCAATCATACCATCAGAGCAACTTAATAGTACAGGCCTCCACAATTCACAAGTACAAAGACAAGTGAAAACTAGAAAATTTCAATCACAGTTAATGAAAGTCCATATAATAACTTAGCTGCTCCGTATGATGATTTACTTAAGTTTTATATCCTTGGGGTTATTGCTTCAGAAAGTCCCAGTGTTTTGCATTGCTTAAAGACTAAGTTTTAAGTAAAACACAGAGCATATCACTTTTCTTGCCTTATATTGTGACCGATTAGAATGTACACTGATGAAAGTTACGTTTACTTGTCTGACAGACTCCAAAAGAGTCTCACACAAACAGCTTCCGAAAGACAATAATGCAGACTCACTGACTGACTGACTGGCTGACTCTCTCTCTCTTTTACTTGTCTCTCTTCTCTACTGCCTGTGGCTCATGCACCACTTGCGTTTTTACAAAATTAAACAATCAAATACATTTTTAAATGTAAGATTTACAAAATAACAATTAAAAGTCATTAGATGACTGGTGTTACTTGCATCAAAAAGTGAGCTACATATTGCCCTACAAGTTCTAATACACAATTTGGAAAAGTTTACTTAATTTCGTACACAATTTCAGTGAATTTTACTATACAACAATTTAAATTACATTATAGTTAGTTATAAACAATTTATTTTGAATAAAATATTGTTAATGGTATTTTGGTTTGCTCTCAAGTAGAGCTATTGTTTGAAATAATCATAATGAATAAATATCATAGCTTTTCAGAAATAGGGGAGAAATAAATTTTCAAGAATATGTGGTGCAACACGGCTGCACAGTTCATATCATGAAATTTCAAAGTTGGATTATTAATAAACGCTTATTTCCCCTAGTTGTTTACGTAAATCTGTTAACATATTAATGTGAAATTTAATCTGAGATAGCAAACTCATTTATACTAATTTTTTGAAAGGCATTTTGCTGTTGGAACTAGGTATAGACATAACAGCATAAAGTCCAGAAAGTTAACAATTCGAGCTAAATTGACCTGTTCATAGAATATTGACATGAGGAAGGAATTTTCAGATATGGATGGGAAGGTAGTCACATTTCAGTTAACTGGGGAGAGGGGGAGGGGGGGTGCACATGCACATCATGCATGCTGGTGATCATAAGCACCATGGGCAGAGGTGGACAGTGGGTGGTGTGTGGCAGGTGCACGTGCTCTAAGGCAGGAGTGAGCTTACCCAACTATCATCTATCTAAATGTCTTGGCTGTTAGCTGCATCACATCTGTGGAGGGTGCGGGGGCTAGGGAAGTGTGAGAAGGTAGAAGTTGTGTGACCATGCGCCACGCATGTTGGTATCGTGACACTGCACGGTGGTTGTTCTGAAGCAAGTAGGGATATTTTTACTTCCCCTCATGTTTTGCCAGTGCCTCCTTCAAATTCATTTTTGAATTAATTACGATTAACATACATGAGTATAATCTGCATTTTCATAAAAGAGAAAGGTTGGCCCTCAATTTTAAAGAATACAACACCAGATCTAATTTTGTGCTTAGTTCTATGTATGTAATTGATTTTCTAATTTATTTTGACTATTCTTAGTTAGTATCTTTTTCTACAGAGTGAAATCAGTAATTGTTTCATAACTTAAATTCTATTGTTGACGTATAAACAAACATAAATTCCGTACTAATTATAAACATTTGGAGGAACAACTAATAGTATTCTTAAAGGATCTATTTGGCTCTGCCGGCCGCTGTGGGCGAGCGGTTCTAGGCACTTCAGTCCGGAATGGTGCTGCTGCTACGGTCGCAGGTTCGAATCCTTCCTGGATGTGTGTGATGTCATTAGGTTAGGTAGGTTCAAGTAGTTCTAAGTCTAGGGGACTGATGACCTCAGATGTTAAAGTACCATAGTGCTTAGAGCCATTTGAACCATTACACATGTTAGCAAAGCTGGCTCTTAATTAATTCCAAAGTAATTAACAGTTTTGTCCAAAGTATTGTTTGCATACCTATATTTGTCAGTCGCATGATTTAAACAAATAATTCAGCCTAACTCTTGCAGTAGAAGAAATTGTTAATAAGAATCCATTTTTTGATGTATTCAGTTAATTTAATGGGTTAGGTTTTAATTGTAATTTCTGTAAATTTAACTTTGAACAATGTGTAGTTTCAGCACCCATTATTGTGAGGATGTATAAGGGCCTGATTTTTTGGTCCCAAGACAGTCAGTCCACGGCTGAGTTTCAGAAGAGGAATCTGTGTTGGTTCGAATGACAACAATGTGTCAACTTAACAGTGAAATAAACGTTACAGAACTGGGCCATGTGTTAAAACAATGACAGTGACTGTTCCATACATACCTTGTTATTCTTCAAGAACTGTGTGGTTAGGTTTTTACTGTTGATAGATATTCAACAGTAAACTATTGTAGTACTATGTGGGTGTTCACCTGAAAACTATTGAGGCTTATCGAAAATTAAACAATAGTGCACTGGTCATAGTAAATGTGTATATTGGGGTTGTGAAAAGTGAAAGTAAACAAATGTGGAATGCTAATGTGCACCTGTCATCTACATCACTTACAGTAGACAGTACTGCATTTCCACCCTCTAATGCTTCAGCCACTAAGTCGACACCGAGGACAACAAACGAAGAAATAAACAAAACCGTCACATGGTGGCAATGATGTTTAGGTAGAGGGCTTTGAAAACCCTGTCAGTGGTGGTGGCCAATGTGTCAGTGCTCTGAAACACCTGCACAGCTAATGCTTTGTATACTGCAGTGGACAAATGTGTGCACCAAGTTGCCATTAGCAGTGTGCTGGGAAGCACTGCTGGTTCAGCCAGCATGCAGAGGTGCTGCGAGGGCCACACATCATCATATCCCTTCTAATCAAAGTAATAGCATGTTTGTGAGCCACAATTCTGATATGGCAAGTCACTCTAGAAGCCAGGCACTTAGGGCAATCATTTTACCAGATTGCAGTAGATTTGCAGTTATGCAACCTGCCTCCACAGCAACCAATGGTTCCAGTAATGTGACAGTAAGTGCAAACTGTGTTGTATTATTTGTCATGGAGGAGCCTGCAAATATCACCTCTGCATAAATGAAATGCAGATATAAGTCACGCATATCGAATAGTGGCAAGTGCATGGTGGTACAGGAAAGTGGAGAGATGGGAGAGGGCGTGTGTGCCTGCACTGTAGCAGCGTCTGTGTGCTGTGCAAAGCAGTTTAGGAATGCTTGGAATCAGTTCAGCTCAGCCAGCAAAAGCCAATTGGTGGTGATAATTCATTCAAGGTTCACCAGTGTGGGTGTGGGTCTTGTAGTGAACAGTGTATGGAAAGTGCTTTGATTATTGGAACAGAACATTATTACATAAAAATAAACAGGCGAATATTAACACAGTAAAATTACATAGTGATGAAAATGGAGACAGCAGAAATAATTCATGTGGCATACAGTAGCCTCACACAACTGAAGGTTTCAGTGAGTGGCGAGTAAGGAATCATAAATGTCGAAAATTATAGACCGTGATTCCATACCTAGCTTATGCAAGAAAAAAAAAAACTTGCAGGAACACAACAATTGATATATTGCTGCATATAGTAAATTTGCTAATTACAATTACAGAAGTTGCTGATAATTGTAAAAAAAAATGTTATCATCTGGTGGTTACAACTGAGATGTGTGGAATGTGATACAGAGATGACTACATATCACTTGTTTTCATGAAAAAATAAGTGAAATCATGTGAATAAACATTTTTGTTACTTACACTGAAATTACATTATCCCTGTTTCAAATACGAGTATACTGTTTTTTAGTGTGAACAGAATTTAAATATATGATACAGCAGCCAAAATAAACATTTTGTTTACATTGTTAATCTTGTTTTATTTGATGAATTACAGTAATTATAAGTTAATTAGATATTTTTATATTAGCCAATAGCATAGCAAGTTGACAGTATGATAAACAAAGTTCTTATAGGTTTCAAACATCATAATTATAGTAAATTTTGTATCTATTTTGTTACTTGATCAGTGGTAGATGAAAAGCCCTAATTGCAGTTGAATGAATTGACAATATATGTTCTTTCCAATGGCTGGAAGTAATACTAATGAGTTCTTTGACATGAAGTTGCTGAAAGTTATGTTACAGGGCCCAAAAAATGACGTAATAACATAACAGTCATTTGCAGGCAATCCACAAAACAGCAATCAAAGTACAATAACTTAAGCATTCATACATATGCCTGTAAATACAATGCAAATGATACATTCTCTACTACAAGTTAGTCATGTGAAACAGTAAAACTAACTCATTTCTTGATAGTTTGGAATGAGACAAACAAAAGTAACATATCTCTTGACAAGCACGACTCATATCCTGATTTTTCACTTCAAATGTATCACACAGTAACAGTTCCATACACCTCCTGATGCAAATAGTCAATTTAAAGTATATAATTGCTACATGTTTTCTCTCTAAAAACCATCAGTCCCTTCTCATTGCTAAAAGTGCATACAATCAGCTATCAATATTTACCCAACATAGATCATTTATATTCAAATACATATTTTATTTCCACACAGAGAATATCAGTATAGGCCTAAGTTTTCTTTTTTCCTGTGACAGCATTTCAAGTAAAATATCACATCTTTCTGTTCATTATGTAACAAATAATTAGTAGGATGTGTTTCAATTCCAGTACGTGTAAGTAAACATGAAGTAAACAGAGGTTCCCACATTTTATATAATCACATAAAAAGTCTAATAGCCATTTTATACACAAGATAATAATGTAAATCAGTAATGTTCATACTAGTCGTGCTAGTGCACACTACATATATAAATGATAATTCTAAATTCAACAAATCCCATACAGATAGCCCAAGACAAACTTCTGTGTATTGACATACACTATGTGATCAAAAGTAACTGGACACATGGCTGAAAATGACTTACAGGTTCGTGGCACCCTCCATCAGTAATGCTAGAATTCAATATGGTGTTGGCACACCCTCAGCCTTGTTGACAGCTTTCATTCTCGCAGGCAAATGTTCAATCAAGTGCTGGAAGGTTTCTTGGGGAATGGCAGCCTGTTCTTCATGGATTGCTGCAGTGAGGAGAGGTACTGATGTTGGTCGGTGAGGGCTGGCATGAAGTCGGCATTCCAAAACATTCCAAAAGTGTTCTGTACGATTCAGGCCAGGGCTCTGTGCAGGCCAGTCCTTTACAGGGATATTATAGTCACGTAACCACTCCCCCACAGGCCATGCATTATGAACAGGTGCTCAATCGTGTTGAAAGATGCAATCGCCATCCCTGAATTGCTCTTCAACAGTGGGCAGCAAGAAGGTGATTAAAACATCAATGTAAGCCTGAGCTGTGATATTGCCGTGCAAAACAACAAGGGGTGTAAGCCCCTCTCCATGAAAAACACAACCACACTACAACACCCCCATCTCCGAATTTTACTGTTGGCACTACACATGGTGGCAGATGATGTTCACTGGGCATTCACCATACCCACACCCTGCCATTGGATCACCACATTGTGCACTGTGATTCATCACTCCACATAATGTTTTTCCACTGTTCAGTCATCCAATGTTTACGCTCCTTACACCAAGTGAGGCATTGTTTGGCATTTACCCATGTGATGTGTAGCTTATGAGCAGGTGCTCAACCATGAAATCCAAGTTTTCTCACCTCCCACCTAACTGTCATAGTACTTGCAGTGGATCCTGATGCAGTTTGGAATTCCTGTGTGATGGTCTGGATACATGTCTGCCTATTACACATTACGACCCTCTTCAACTGTTGGCGGTCTCTGTCAGTCAACAGATGAGGTCGGCCCATAGACTTTTGCGCTGTACATGTCCCTTCACATTTCCACTTCACCATCACATTGGAAACAGTGGACCTAGGGATGTTTAGGAGTGTGGAAATCTCGCATACAGACGTATGACACAAGTGTTACCCAATCACTTGGCCATGTTCGAAGTCTGTGAGTTCGGCGGACCACCCCAGTCTGCTCTCTCACGATGTCTTATGACTTCCAAGGTCGCTGATACGGAATACCTTGCAGTAAGTGGCAGCATAAAGCACCTAGTATAAAAAATGTATTTTTTTGGGGGTGTTCGGACACTTTGATCCCATAGTGTAGTAGTGTACATGCACACATGTGTGTCAAACAATGAAAAAAAGTCATTTCATAAATCTCCAATTCAGTACCTCTTACATTTGAATTTTTTGTTATTATTATCTACTACTACAAGTTGTTATGTTAACTACATCCAAATTTTGGTCATGTTACTGCATGATTACCAAAAGTAAGCCTATTCTTCTCTCCATCCCTCAAAACATAATTCAAATAGAATGAGTGAAGACATAGCAGAATCTACATTCCCTATCTCAGTGTTCCTGCATCATCAAAGTGCAATGAGAAGTACAGAATAGTGCAAGGACAAGAGTCATCAAAGAATGTGTTAACACTACTGTGTTATACATCTGGTTATGTATCGAAGTGACTTTCTCTTAATGTGAAAATTTCTCACCTCAGCATAACCAATACCTCTTCTCCTCAGTACTATACTAAGCCAATAATATGGTTCATAGAAGCAAATATGTAGTTACATGTTTCTGGTAATAAGCATATCAATTCACTGAAGTTACTAGTAAGTGCAGAATATGTAATCATAAGAACAATGTCAAAATTACTAGATCAGTTTCATTCTCCCATTTACTATTGGTGAAAAGAATAATGAGCATAACGTGACTCAATCTAAGGCATATATTGCAACTCACAAAACAGAAGCATGTCGTTCACTCTAACTGTATAAATGTCAGGAATCATTGTATAGGCAGGCAGCAACGCAAAACTATACCCTCTGTCTAAATAAATGGAATGTGAAACAATTCATAGTCTGGTAAAGTTTAGACTAGGTCCAACATCATCATGATAGTGCTGTACCATAATTCATTAGGAAGTCAGGTACATTTTTGACTTGCAAAGTATATTCTTACAGTTCTTAAATTCTAATTTCTGTTTCAAATAACAGTACCTATCTCAAATCATAGCATAGTAACTCACAACTTCATTATCAATATCTTTCCTGTGTGTTAATGCTAAAAGCCATAATTCATAATCTCTAAAACAAAATTTAAAGTATTTTCAATTTTCATCAATAATGATAGTATAAGAGGTGAATGCAATTGTGATCTGAACAAACAAACATAGCATAGCATAGCAGGTTGACAAGAACAGGGAATTTCCATCTAATTGATAGCTTAAGAAAATTTAATAAACTTCCACCTTCTGCTCAGTCAGATCACATAACTAGCTTTAGAATCAAGCCATTAAACTGGTTAATTATTAATCTTATTTATGATATATCTGAATTTATGAACATAAAATCGATTGCTATTAATTTTTACCATTTTCTTTACGTGATGTCATTGATTGCATTTATTTATGATTTTATTATTTATATATCATTTATATGTTGTATTAGGATTATGTAGTTCTGTCTGAATCTCCTCCTTCACATAATCAAAGTACCATAGCGTAACTTAAAAAACAATATCCATAATCATCTGTGTATTATTGCATTCAACATGGCTAAATAAAACTTCCGGTCACAAGTAATTGTATCCTCAAGGTATGTATGTAGAATCCACTCCATAGATGCTGAACTTTAAGCTGTTACAATTGTAAGTAATTAATTACCTGAGTATTTAGTTTGAAGAGTTTTGAAACAGATGGCTTAACAGATGAATGCAATAAGACTCTATTCGTAGTTATTGGTCCAATATTGTGTATCATTATGGTAAGAGGTACAAGATTTGGTACATAAGACATCCAAAACTGAGAGGCATGATAATTAAGTTCGGAAGACCTGTTTCAGTTGCACCAATAATTAATTAGTAAAACTGAAGTGGAGCTCGTAATGGGACACTCTCCTCTAACATTACCTTTCTTTAACAGAAGTAATTGATGCCAAAAATATTTTTGAATCTTGTATGGTTGAACACTATCTCAGCTATTTAACTAAATGAATTTCATATGATTTTGTATACAATGTATTATACTTCAGGTGAAAATGTACAAAAAGAAATTACTTTATTACAATTGATATATATTAATTCTGTATGTACAGTTAAAATTACTCTTCTTTTAGAAACATTTGGAATTATGAAATACCTGGCATACTTAAAATTCCTATTATTAATTGCACAATCTGATGATATTTATTAAATTTATTTCTGGACTCATTTATAAAATAATGATATAACTTGGTGAAGATTCTTCTTTTGTTAAGAAAGTTTGTAAACTCTTTTTGTTTTGTAAACTCTTAGGAATATTGTCAGTACCACAGAAAGAGTGAGTAGTGGGCATCCCTCTGATGGAATGGGACATGTTTTTATGTTTGGCAATAACAATGTAAATTTCTGTTATAAAGTGGAGATTGTAAAGACAGTGTGCATAGAAAAATGGGATAAAATAAAAAAGTCATAGAACCATAAATTCTGCAGCAGGCTTACTTCATCAGTTATCATGTCATCTGGAACCCACAAAGTCAAAAATTTCAGCCTTAAGAATCTACCCCTAGAGATGACAAACTACAGCCAAGAATGAGAAAATGAAGATAAGCAAAAAAAGTTTATTTGTAAATCTTACTCCTCTCAAAGCTTATTAAAAGAACTTAATTGTTATGAAGAGATTGAAAATCTATGGGTGATATGTGGGAGGGTAAGATTATTACAAGCTCCCTAAATTAATTACCATAGTAAAAGGTGTTGAAGTCTCAAACACACAAAATTTAAGCTTTCACAACAAACTGTTGCCTCATCAGGAAAGAGGGAAGGAGAGGGAAAGACGAAAGGATGTGGGTTTTAAGGGAGAGGGTAAGGAGTCATTCCAATCCCGGGAGCGGAAAGACTTACCTTAGGGGGAAAAAAGGACGGGTATACACTCGCCCACACACACATATTCATCCACACATATACAGACACAAGCAGACATATTTAAAGACTTACTTGGTCTTTAAATATGTCTGCTTGTGTCTGTATATGTGTGGATGGATATGTGTGTGTGTGCGAGTGTATACCCGTCCTTTTTTCCCCCTAAGGTAAGTCTTTCCGCTACCGGGATTGGAATGACTCCTTACCCTCTCCCTTAAAACTCACATCCTTTCGTTTTTCCCTCTCCTTCCCTCTTTCCTGATGAAGCAACCGTGGGTTGCGAATGCTTGATGTTTGTGTGTGTGTTTGGGGCTGTCCAGTGCTTACCTCAGCTCAGTACAGCCTATAGTTACACAAAACAGAACAGAAAATTTACATTCCTAGCTTTTGGAACTTTGTTCCTTCATCAGGGAGGAGAGATGGGAAAAAAGGGAAGAAGGGAAAGTGGATTCAGTTACTCACAACACTGGTTATGAAGCAACAGGGAAAGGTAAACAGGGAGGGTAGCAAGGATGGAGGCATGGTTGTAAGAGGGAAGCCAAAGATATATCCTTGCTACCCTCCCTGTTCAGCTTTCCCTGTTGCTTCATAACCTGGGTTGTGAGTAACTGAATCCACTTTCCCTTCTTCCCTTTTTTCCCATCTCTCCTCCCTGATGAAGGAACAAAGCTCCGAAAGCCAGGAATGTAAATTTTCTGTTCTGTTTTGTGTAACTATCGGCTGTATTGAGCTGAAGTAAGTACTGGCCAGCCCCTCTATCTCTTTGTTAGTATTTGTTTCACATCTTTATATGAGATTTTCCATTAATCATATCAAGTATGTGCCTATCCAAGTTCAAAGTGTATAAATCAAACAGTTAAGTGTATAGACATAAGTGTGTAAGTTATAGATAATGAACAGTGTAAGAAAATGTGACATGGGAAATGTGTGACTGTGGAAGTAAATGTCACATGGCTGGGGCTCTTATATATGCTACACACATGATACACGAATGAGTATGCAAACCCCCGAGGGACTTTAGAAATTTTCAACTTCTTCATATACTGTAGTTTTCTTTCACCACTTTTCTTCTACAAATTGATAACATATAGATTTTACTGACTACAACTACTTTCCATTATCCTCCACTTTTGAACTTCCTGCAACTCCACTTTAACTGCTTTTCTTTTACAGTTGGGTATACCATAAAGCTTAATGGAAAATGGGTCATGTTTTGCAGCTTTAGCTTACATTGGTTATTCATTATTCTGCATAGTCTCTCATTCACTACATTCCCATACAAATTTTTCTAGTTCCTATTTATACTCTGCATGCAGAGCTTCAGCTTCCTCTATCCTTTTTGCTTTGACTTCGCTGAAAGAATCATTAGTTATTTCCCAATCACATCAAATCCTTCATCTTCCTCTACCATCAAATTCCTGCACTGCCCCCCCCCCCCCAAATCTGACTGCTATGACTATTATTTATCATCACAATACCTGTCTCCCCAGCAATTATCATCTTAGGATCAGTAAATGACAGCTTCATCTCATTCTAATTAAAACCAACTTCAGCCTTAACAATTCAATTCATTCCAAGTATTAAACTTTCATTCGAATCCTCAGCTACTAAATATGCCTGCACAAAGAACCATCAATTATTTTGAAAAAAAAAAACAATAAAACTTATCTGGTGATCACTTTACTACTTTTTCCAGTGGCACCTTTAATTTTGACTCCAGTTACAGGAGACTCAACAAAATTCTCTCCAACTCTTATTCTGTCTCTTAGCATTTTTGATATTCCACAAATAGGACTTCCAGTGACAACCAGACAATTACCCCTTCAATTATCAGTTTGGACACAAATACATGGACTCTCCTGTATGTCACAATTATCAATGTTTCCACCATCATACAACAAATCTTCATCTATCTCTGATACCCACACCTTTTCTGACTCTCCATTGTCCACAGGCTGTAAGCTTTCCAAAACTGCATTGTAATCTACTGGTTTATCATTAAGCTCAAAATTCAACCCTCCCTTTCACCACTGTGGATGTATGTCCTGACAAATTCCCTTCAGAAAATCATGCATATCACTACTATTACTCACATTAACAAAATAATCACAAATAATCTTCAGTATCTCATCACTTATCAGCTAACCTTGCTTACTGACATAGAACAAGTGGCTATTGTTTCAATGATATTACCTAGTATAAGCAAGTCATCATGTACTTGCCTACCGGTATTCTTCACTACATCATCATCAAGACCTACAATTATACTCTTATTATCATCTTTCATCTGTCTTTCCTCTTTAATTTCATTATAAATCATCCCACTTAATTCTTCACAAAGTGTAATATCACCATCACTTTCAACATCAGAAACATCATTAATAGCATAATTACCCATATCATCATCAATAACATCATTATTCACAGCAGAAGTATCATCAACATTATCATCATAAACATATCTTCTCTCTCCTCAAGTACATGACTCTCAGTCTCAACAAATTCAACCTCAGCACTCACTCCCCTCTATATTTTCATTATTCATTAACCTCGCGAGGCCACCATCATCACAATTATCATCACCAGTATCTTTAATCAAAATTCTGTTACAGCTAGAAGATTTGTCATCACCAAGACCAAATTCAGCCCTTTGCCTCCTGTTTTCTCCCTCTTTCATTTCTCTTAACATATCTTCCAAAAATTCCCTACTACACTGTATCCTATCTGGTATGAGTTATTGTAAACTCTATATGAAGCCTGAAAATCAAACATGATTGCATCGGTGCCAATTCATTCCATAATACACACATTTCCTAAATACAATCTGATAATGCACTTGAGACATAAACACATGAAGTAGCATTATGAGAGGGGGAGGATGCACAAGCATAATAGGAGCTAACACAGGTCAGTGAACTCAGTGCACGCACTGAAACAGATCACTCCAATACTCCACTTATCACACTGGATGCAATGCAAACTTGGCACCTGGCTGGCAAATAAGCTACACTTTGGAGGCTTTAATATAAGTCAATCATTATTAAAATGAATTATTCTACATTATAAGTTCTAAAATACACTCCTGGAAATGGAAAAAAGAACACATTGACACCGGTGTGTCAGACCCACCATACTTGCTCCGGACACTGCGAGAGGGCTGTACAAGCAATGATCACACGCACGGCACAGCGGACACACCAGGAACCGCGGTGTTGGCCGTCGAATGGCGCTAGCTGCGCAGCATTTGTGCACCGCCGCCGTCAGTGTCAGACAGTTTGCCGTGGCATACGGAGCTCCATCGCAGTCTTTAACACTGGTAGCATGCCGCAACAGCGTGGACGTGAACCGTATGTGCAGCTGACGGACTTTGAGCGAGGGCGTATAGTGGGCATGCGGGAGGCCGGGTGGACGTACCACCGAATTGCTCAACACGTGGGGCGTGAGGTCTCCACAGTACATCGATGTTGTCGCCAGTGGTCGGCGGAAGGCGCACGTGCCCGTCGACCTGGGACCGGACCGCAGCGACGCACGGATGCACGCCAAGACCGTAGGATCCTACGCAGTGCCGTAGGGGACCGCACCGCCACTTCCCAGCAAATTAGGGACGCTGTTGCCCCTCGGGTATCGGCGAGGACCATTCGCAACCGTCTCCATGAAGCTGGGCTACGGTCCCGCACACCGTTAGGCCGTCTTCCGCTCACGCCCCAACATCATGCAGACCGCCTCCAGTGGTGTCGCGACAGGCGTGAATGGAGGGACGAATGGAGACGTGTCGTCTTCAGCGATGAGAGTCGCTTCTGCCTTGGTGCCAATGATGGTCGTATGCGTGTTTGGCGCCGTGCAGGTGAGCGCCACAATCAGGACTGCATACGACCGAGGCACACAGGGCCAACACCCGGCATCATGGTGTGGGGAGCGATCTCCTACACTGGCCGTACACCACTGGTGATCGTCGAGGGGACACTGAATAGTGCACGGTACATCCAAACCGTCATCGAACCCATCGTTCTACCATTCCTAGACCGACAAGGGAACTTGCTGTTCCAACAGGACAATGCACGTCCGCATGTATCCCGTGCCACCCAACGTGCTCTAGAAGGTGTAAGTCAACTACCCTGGCCAGCAAGATCTCCGGATCTGTCCCCCATTGAGCATGTTTGGGACTGGATGAAGCGTCGTCTCACGCGGTCTGCACGTCCGGCACGAACGCTGATCCAACTGAGGCGCCAGGTGGAAATGGCATGGCAAGCCGTTCCACAGGACTACATCCAGCATCTCTACGATCGTCTCCATGGGAGAATAGCAGCCTGCACTGCTGCGAAAGGTGGATACACACTGTACTAGTGCCGACATTGTGGATGCTCTGTTGCCTGTGTCTATGTGCCTGTGGTTCTGTCAGTGTGATCATGTGATGTATCTGGCCCCAGGAATGTGTCAATAAAGTTTCCCCTTCCTGGGACAATGAATTCACGGTGTTCTTATTTCAATTTCCAGGAGTGTAAAATAAAAGTTACAGAGGAAGAAAGAATGACTTAACTACAAAAACCTGTCTACACAATGCACTACTGTTTACAGTATATACAAATTTACATGGTAGTTATATACACAATAAATAAAACTCTATAACTAAAGTATCTATATCTGAAAAAAAGAATAACTGTTGGAGTATGGTCACATTCTGGACAAACTACAAAAGATAATAAGGTTGTGTCTGTCTACAATCACACATATTAATTGCAGATGTAATCATAGTATGAACATGGAAGGACTGAAAAATGTAAGTCAAAATGACAGACATGCTCTGAATATTTGTGCTCTCATAAAAGAAGGATTAGTTTGAGAATTAAAGAGCAGTTGATGAATTTACACATCCATGTACTGAAAGTAAAAAGATATGTGTGTGAAGAGAATAATGATACGTTTGTTAACCATGGAGCGACTACGCCCTTAGTTTATAAGTTATTATTAAGTTTCTTTTCCAGGTAATGATGCAATGACATGCCCTGGTAAAGGCAGGAAGGTGAATTTAGGTAGTTGGTCCCAAAGAAAATGGACAACACCACAATATGAGAAATTATATGTATATAAATGTGTGTATGAATGTGATAGTGTGAATGGGATAGTGTGAATGGGTGTGTGTAATCAAAGAGATTACAGTACGTAGGATGTTGTTACATGAAGTTTAGGTATAGCACTACCAAGGCAAATGGGGTTACACCGCATATTAAAAAGCGCAACCTACTGATATGAGTGCCAAATATGAGTACTTGTCATGCATTTGTGTGGGATCACAACTTATTTGAATGTTCTTTTACAATATTTTCTCAGTACAACCTTTGTAGTGGCATATTTAAGTATATTATATACACAATAGTGGTATACTAAAGATATGGATATTAGTTAGGTACACTTTCAAACAAGTAATATTGATAACTTATATGACATTCGACTGTCAGAATTTTACAGTTAGTTTCATCAGGAACAGGGCAGAATGTCAGTACTCTCATCATGTTGCTCGAAGGGAATTCCAATCATTACAGCATTAATAAATACTGAAACTGTATTGCCAGAAGAACTAACTATCAAGAAGATATTTAACATATTTCAAGAGATTCATCCTATCTGTTCAGCATCACATGACATCTCATGTAAAACATGTAATAAAAAATCAAACATCTCATTTGGTTTCCTTTGAAGTGATACATGCAGTAATCATGATAGTTTTCTGTAACTTTCAAAGCTCTAGAGGCAAACCTCACACCTGCAACAAATGGAAAGGAACGATTAGTTGTTCAAGATAATATTAAGAGAGAAAAGGTTAAATATTAAGTACACGATCAAAAAGCTGATGCATTCGCTCAGTGTAAAACACAATCTCAACAGAGAAGCAGAAAGTCTACAAACACTGAATTGATATGTATGGATTTCCAATGGAATCTTCTGTGTCCAGAAATCAACAACAATATTGTCTACTATAAGTGCCAGTTTTCTCTATATCTATTTCACATACATTGTGCATGCAGGTTTTTGTGTTTATGCTGAAACAATAGGAAAGAAACATTCAAATGAAGTAGTTTCTTTGCTGCATCATTATGTTAATACAATTCTGGATCCAGATATTAAAAATTTGGAAATCTTCTGTGATGCAGATGGGGTCAAAACAAAAAAATACATCTTTTCAAAGTTTATCCCCTGTCTTGTCATCATGCAAAGTATTTTGAATCAATTCATGTGACACATTCCCAGTTAGAAACATTCATATCTGGAAAGTGACAAAGACATCGGCCTCATCAGATGTAAAACAAAAGCTGAGCTTCTGAAGGACTGGTTACACATAATTAAAGATTCATGTGTGAAACCCACTCCTTTTAACATTGCTGAAGTTTATGGCTCAATGATATAAGAGCGGACTGATTTCTTGCAATCAAGACACCAACCAATACGCCTTATTTCATACAGAATTATTAAGGAGATGAATAAAACTTGATCATCCAAGGCTTATCAAACATTGTGACACTCACAATCAATCTTGGATTTCATGAGTTAGAATTTATTCACAAATAATTTACCTAAACAACATTGTATGAAATAGCAGTTCCTGTTTTATAATAATGAAGCTTTTGAGATGGCATGATAATAGGAGATCACATCTTCAATGTTTCAGGACTGCTGCCTCATTCCCAAGGAAAAGTATTGTGATCTGCAGGAACTGAAGGTGTTCTAGGCTGCAGAGCCCAAAGAGCATTTTACAAACATCCCTTCCTGGTAGTAAATTTATTGTTTTATCAAGCTACTTTGTATCATGTGTGTATAAGTAAAAAGTAAAACATGAACAGTGCAGTATATAAAAATTGTGATTTATGTTTAATACCTGAACTTAAATTCCATTAACTATCTTTTTATTATATGTGTTGTAACCACTGATTGAAGTTTATCGGGAGTTATGTGCCAGGTGATTTAATAAGGATAGAGAAATTGAGATACTAAGTATCACATTGACTTATTAATCATCAAAATTCACTGACGTCCATTCAAAATGAAAACAGAAAACTGACAGACAATATTATACCCAAAACCCAATTAGTCATGAAACACGTTGTATGATAGATAACTAGAATCACATACAATTAGGATTTTGTCATGGGAGCTTCATGGCAGTTGTACTGTGAAATATCATCTCAATATCACAGTAGATTCTGACTTTTACAATCTGATTTGAGGTTTATATTAAGAAACTAAAAAACAGACCTTTAGCCTAATAGACATAAAGGTTGCAATTTTTAAAAACATTTTAATAGTTTTAAGAAATACTAAAAAAGGTCATTCAATCCACTGTACAAACTACAAAAACATACTTCAATAAACACTGAAGCTGTATCATTTCAAACTTTAAGAAATTGCTCTCCTAAAAAGTCTATAAAATTGACTTAACTTTATTTCCTATGTAGTCTTCAATTACAATAATCTGAAAAAAAATTACCAGAGCTGTGTGATGGTGTTGACAAAATTGTGTCAAAACAGAACATGCCTTGTTGTGAAATGTGTATCATGGCAAAGAAAGTAAGAAAATCATTCAACACTGTGTGGCACAGAGCAACAAGACCTCTTGAGATTATTCATACAAATGAATGTGATAAGGTAAGCCCAACAACTTTCACTCACCAATATAAAGACAAAAAAAGAAGAAACCACAAAAGAAGAAATAAATCTAACTGTAGGAAACCAAATTTTTGAAGAAGAAGAAGAAGAAAGGAGGTAAGGTTTTGAAGAAGAAAAAGAAAGAAGATTCTGAGGAAGAAAAAAGATAAGAAGAACCAGGAGAAGATTAAAAATATCAGAAAGCAAGAAACTGCTTGTGGAAAAGAAATAACCACAGAAAAATGGATTTTTCAAGAAAAAGAACGGACAAAGCTAAGCTAGTTGCAAAAGTATGTCGACAAAATCAAACAAAACTGGGTTTTAAATACAAACTAATTCCTTGAGATACCTATTTGCACTTGCAGCAGAAGACAATTTGGTAATTATGAAACTTATTTCAAAACAACCTTTCTTAATTGTGATGTGAAGGAACAAGTTTTTGTGGAAGTTCCAAAGGGATGCAAAGCACCCAGGAAAATTTGCTGCTAAAAAAGGCACTGTATAGATAGAAATAAGCAACCTTTCAATGGGATAAGAAACTGAACAAGTTTCTTAACAATGAAAAACTTATTCAACTGAAATCTGACCACTGTGTTTGTAAATCAGATACTGAGAAGAAAATGTATCTTCCTGTACATGTTGACAATTGGATTCTGTTAGGAGAAGACATCTGTTAAATGAAATATCTCCCGCGGCAACTGAAGAAAAATTCTGAAATTACAATTGATGAACCAGCAACAATGTAACTTGGACTTGAAATCCAACAGACAAGAGAAGATATAATCTGTATTAATCAAGAAAAAGATGCTGAAGAAGCAACAAAAACGTACAGAATGAAAGAAATCACCACAAGGAGAAATTGAAGAAATTAATATAGCAAAGCCAGAATTTACATATTGTGAAATGATAGGCAGTTTATTGCCTTTAACATGTAAAACCAGACTGCACCTGGCATATGAAGTGAACTTATGAAAGCAAATCAATCAGCAATCCAAAATCACACAGACACCCAAAATCTGAAGAGAAATTTGAGATACCCGAATTCAGTGACAGGGAGTGGAATATCCTACTCCTCAGATAAACTAAAACAGAAATAGTGACTTTCTGTGATGCTGATTCTGAAGTGACAAGAAAGATAGAAAAAGTAGTAGAGGATACAATAATGCTCCAATTATTTAAAAACGACCTTATCCATCCTAGTATCAAACTATACAATGCATTACCAGATGCCATTAAACACATACAAAGCATTGGTCACTTCAGATCTTAACTGAAGTCGTTCTTGGTTGATCACTGCTTTTGTACAGTAAATGAGTACCTTCAAAACTAAATTTTTCTGTGTTAACCCAATGTAGTCTCATTCAGAAGAGCATTTGTATTTTATCTCTCTGTATATAGCGTAACAACATTTATTTAAGTATTCGTCATTAATTGATATATTAATGTGTGTTGTTATGTGCAAAGGTATATTATATGTAAAACTGTTAAATTAACATAAAAATCCAAATATCTCTTGCACATTGTGCAGCTGTAGATGAAAATGGATCAATAAATCAAATCAAATCAAATTACTTGGTGCTGCAAGAAACAGTCTGCAGTTGCACTATCTTCTACTGAAGCAGAATACATATCTGCAGTGTTGCCAAGAGATGATGGTTTTGAATACTTTCAGAAAAATATCCTGAATAAAAACATGAAAACATCACTTTGATGATATGAATTAATGGAGGGAAACATTCCACATGGGAAAAATATACCTAAAAACAAAGATGATGTGACTTACCAAACGAAAGCACTGGCACGTCGATAGACACACAAACAAACACAAACATACACACAAAATTCAAGCTTTCGCAACAAACTGTTGCCTCATCAGGAAAGAGGGAAGGAGAGGGAAAGACGAAAGGATGTGGGTTTTAAGGGAGAGGGTAAGGAGTCATTCCAACCCCGGGAGCGGAAAGACTTACCTTAGGGGGAAAAAAGGACAGGTATACACCCGCACACACACTCATATCCATCCGCACATACACAGACACAAGCATTGCCTTTACAAATATCTGCTTGTGTCTGTGTATGTGCGGATGGATATGAGTGTGTTTGCGAGTGTATACCTGTCCTTTTTTCCCCCTAAGGTAAGTCTTTCCGCTCCCGGGATTGGAATGACTCCTTACCCTCTCCCTTAAAACCCACATCCTTTCGTCTTTCCCTCTCCTTCCCTCTTTCCTGATGAGGCAACAGCTTGTTGTGAAAGCTTGAATTTTGTGTGTATGTTTGTGTTTGTTTGTGTGTCTTTTGACGTGCCAGCGCTTTTGTTTGGTAAGTCACATCATCTTTGTTTTTAGGTATAAAACATCACTTTGTGTGGATAATCAAAGTGCAATAGAAATGATAAAATAAGGTCAAATGTCAAGAAGAAGCAATAACATTGATGTGAAGTATCAGTTCATCAGCGATAATTGCATCATGGCTATTTCAACATACAATACCGTCAAACTCAAGAACAACTTGCTAACATTGTAACTAAGTTCTTCAAAGTATTGCTTTTAAAAGACTGAAAGAAAAGCTGAGGTTTAATTGAAGTTAAAATCTTTTGTTTGTTTAATAGACATATTTTCAGAGACATAGTTCCAAATGTTTGGTGAGATAATAACATATGTTTTGTTTAAAGAAGTGTGTTGAGATTTAAAGAAAAGGTTCATAACAAACAAAACAATTTGTGCTTTTTAATGTAAGGCCACAGTTAGTATGTACTGCTAGCAATATGAGATGGTTGCTATTTCCTAAAATACATGAAGTCAGTCATTCCTTATAGCATTGTGCTTTAATGTTCTCTCTTAAGTAAAAGACAATTCCCAGATTTTACATGTTACCTTGACACAAAGGCTATGGTGGCACTAAAGCTGTGCCAACTGCCAAAGTCCTTTAAATTTCAATGTTCCTTGTAGAAGACATCATTCTGAAGGCAGGAGTACCACATGCGATTATCTCTGATCGTGTAAAAGTTTTCCAGTCAAGACTAGTATCGGAGGTAATTTCATATTGTGACACCATCCACAGGTTGACAACTGTCTACCATCTGCAGACAAGTGGCTTCACAGATCACTTTTATAAGACATTGACAGATACACTTTCAATTTACACTGACATTGCACAGAGAGCCTGGGATACAATATTATAGTGACCAGAATCAGACAAAACTGATAACAACTCTAGAACCAGGAGAGATGGGCCAGTTGGCTGAGAGCATTGACAGTGAACCACCAAAGAGTAATAGATCGACAAAACGAGGGAAAGACAAACAATGGAGATGGCACAACAGAATAAAATGTCCAGCAATCAATCCAAGATCAAAAACTAAGATGTAGAAAATTCAGAATGAAGAGAACAATGTTTAGATCAGTACTGTAGTGCAAAAAAATCACAACTGCTTGTAGATTCACTGTGCTGCTGGTTTTAAAGGGAAGTTGTGGGTGCCAATACTCCAGCACAGTGGGCATGTCTGGGTGGTGGTGCTCACTGCAGCCATAGCAGGGACTGTAGACACAGATGTGCTGCCTAGCAGCCATTATTGATTTCCATACTGTTCAGTGGGACTTGTCCCTGAAATCGGCAGAGCTCAGAAGCACACCAGATGATGCTGGGAAAGGCAAACAGGGGGCCCGGGCTGAAGCCCAGCATAGATGCCCACTGACAGGAAGGAGAAAACTGATGCACCTGTCAACACACAGGGGCATGAAGTGGCAGCAATAACACTGGCAACAACAGTGTAGAGGTTGGAGGCTGCACTGAGACATTAACTTTCATGCCCGTGTCCTCAGGAACTGCTGCCAGGGCCTTTGAGTATAAGTTGTACCTGTCTAGGTGAGGGAGTGGCAAGGTGCACATTCCAGGACCAATTGAGTTGGTGGTGGCAGTACAGATGATAGGTGCAGATGGAGCTAGTTGGTATGCTGACCCTCCAAACCCTCCAGATTGCCCACCATTGTGAGGCACCGCCAATGGGTGGCAAGCAGCATGGCCGGCATCTATGAGGCTTTTGCCCCATATGAACATGGCCACACAGCTGAGCCCAGCAAAAGGCCCAGCATGTTTGGACCAGGAATCTGTGGGCTGTGAGGCCAGGAAGTAGAGGAGAGTACACGGCTGCCACCTGCGGAGGAGCTCTGCCAGGTTACAGCCATGGACAGGGGTGGTCCTATAGGTGCTCAGAAACAGTGTCCAGGTCAGCTATGATGGAGTAAGTGCTCACACCTTTGAATATTTGATGCTTGAATGTATTCTGTGTGTGCTTCACTTCACCATTGGAGGAATGGTAAAACTATGTGGCCTAAGCAGGTGCCCGATGCCATTGGGGGAGCTTTACTGTTTGAAAGCCACTGTCATATACTGTGGGCCATTGCCAGACACAATGGTGCAGTGAAGCCCTTATATGGCTAGAATATGGACGAGAACAGCGACAGTTGCATTAGTGGTTGTGGACGCTATGCTGACCACATATTGCTGGTCAGAATAAGCACACATGACAATGTGCCACATAGATCTTGAAAAGCGGCCAGCAAAGTCCAGATAAATGTGGTCTCATGGGCAACGGGAGGGAGGGGGGGGGGGGGGGCAAAAGACTGTGGTGGAGCAGCCTGGTTCCAGGCACAAGCAGTACAATTGTGGACCACGGCTCCCATGTTCTTCTTTAGTACCAGCCAGAAGGGATGTGGCCTTGCAATGACTTTCATCTGATATACACCACAATACCCACAATGGAGTTGCAGACCTTGGAGGTGGAGGGCAGACAGGATGACACATGCTGAGTATCCATCTCCACATCAAGCACAAAAACATCAGAGGCAACCAACAAATGGTGGGAGAGGCGAGCTGTGGCCCAAAGCTCTGGATGCATGGACTTGGGAAGAGAAGTGGGCCACCCATGGAGTACATAGTGTGTGACACACCACAGTCTGTGTCTGTAACTATGTGAACAGCTGTAATGGCAAACCTATCCAATGTGCACTGTTGTTGTTGTTGTTGTTGTTGTGGTGGTCTTCAGTCCTGAGACTGGTTTGATGCAGCTCTCCATGCTACTCTATCCTGTGCAAGCTTCTTCATCTCCCAGTACCTACTGCAGCCTACATCCTTCTGAATCTGCTTAGTGTATTCATCTCTTGGTCTCCCTCTACGATTTTTACCCTCCATGCTGACCTCCAATACTAAATTGGTGGTCCCTCGATGTCTCAGAACATGTCCTACCAACCGATCCCTTCTTCTAGTCAACTTGTGCCACAAGCTCCTCTTCTCCCCAATTCTATTCAATACCTCCTCATTAGTTATGTGATCTACCTATCTAATCTTCAGCATTCTTCTGTAGCACCACATTTCGAAAGCTTCTATTCTCCTCTTGTCTAAACTATTTATCGTCCACGTTTCACTTCCATACATGGCCAAACTCCATACAAATACTTTCAGAAACGACTTCCTGACATTTAAATCTATATTCGATGTTAACGAATTTCTCTTCTTCCGAAACGCTTTCCTTGCCATTGCCAGACTACATTTTATATCCTCTCTACTTTGACCGTCATCAGTTATTTTGCTCCCCAAATAGCAAAACTCCTTTACTACTTTAAGTGTCTCATTTCCTAATCTAATTCCGTCAGCATCACCCGACTTAATTCGACTACATTCCATTATCCTCGTTTTGCTTTTGTTGATGTTCATCTTATATCCTCCTTTCAAGACACTGTCCATTCCGTTCAACTGCTCTTCCAAGTCCTTTGCTGTCTCTGACAGAATTACAATGTCATCGGCGAACCTCAAAGTTTTTATTTCTTCTCCATGGATTTTAATACCTACTCCGAACTGAACTTTTCTTTTGTTTCCTTTATTGCTTGCTCAATATACAGATTGAATAACATCGGGGATAGGCTACAACCCTGTCTCACTCCCTTCCCAACCACTGCTTCCCTTTCATGTCCCTCAACTCTTATAACTGCCATCTGCTTTCTGTACAAATTGTAAATAGCCTTTCACTCCCTGTGTTTTACCCCTGCCACCTTCAGAATTTGAAAGAGAGTATTTCAATCAACATTGTCAAAAGCTTTCTCTAAGTCTACAAATGCTAGAAATGTAGGTTTGCCTTTCCTTAATCTTTCTTCTAAGATAAGTCGTAGGGTCAATATTGCCTCACGAGTTCCCATATTTCTACGGAATCCAAACTGATCATCCCCGAGGTTGGCTTCTACCAGTTTTTCCATTTGTCTGTAAAGAATTCACGTTAGTATTTTGCAGCCGTGACTTATTAAATTGATAATTCGGAAATTTTCACATCTGTCAATAACTGTTTTCTTTGGGATTGGAATTATTATATTCTTCTTGAAGTCTGAGGGTATTTCACCTGTCTCATACATTTTGCTCACCAGATGGTAGAGTTTTGTCAGGACTGGCTCTCCCAAGGCTGTCAGTAGTTCTAATGAAATGTTGTCTACTCCAGGGGCCTTGTTTTGACTCGGGTCTTTCAGTGCTCTGTCAAACTCTTTACGCAGTATCATATCTCCCATTTCATCTTCATCTACATCCTCTTCCAATTCCATAATATTGTCCTCAAGTACATCGCCCTTGTATAGACCCTCTATATACTCCTTCCACCTTTCTGCTTTCCCTTCTTTGCTTAGAACATCGTTTCCATCAAAGCTCTTGATATTCATGCAAGTGGTACTCCTCTCTCCAAAGGTTTCTTTAATTTTCCTGTAGGCAGTATCTATCTTACCCCTAGTGAGATAAGCCTCTACATCCTTACATTTGTCCTCTAGCCATCCCTGCTTAGCCATTTTGCACTTCCTGTCGATATCATTTTTGGGACGTTTGTATTCCTTTTTGCCTGCTCATTTACTGCATTTTTATATTTTCTCCTTTCATCAATTAAATTCAATATTACTTCTGTTACCTAAGGGTTTCTACTAGCCCTCGTCTTTTTACCTATTTGATCCTCTGCTGCCTTCACTATTTCATCCCTCAAAGCTACCCATTCTTCTTCTACTGTATTTCTTTCCCCCATTCCTGTCAATTGTTCCCTTATGCTCTCCCTGGAACCCTGTACAACCTCTGGTTCTTTCAGTTTATCCAGGTCCCATCTCCTCAAATTCCCACCTTTTTGCAGTTTCTTCAGTTTTAAACTACAGTTCATAACCAATAGATTGTGGTCAGAGTCCACATCTGCCCCTGGAAATGACTTGCAATTTAAAACCTGGTTCCTAAATCTCTGTCTTACCATTATATAATCTATCTGATACCTTTTAGTATCTCCAGGGTTCTTCCATGTATACAACCTCCTTTCATGATTCTTGAACCAAGTGTTAGCTACGATTAAGTTATGCTCTGCACAAAATTCTACCAGGTGGCTTCCTCTTTCATTTCTCAGCCCCAATCCACATTCACCTATGTTTCCTTCTCTTCCTTTTCCTACTCTCGATTTCCAGTCACCCATGACTATTAAATTTTCATCTCCCTTCACTACCTGAATAATTTCTTTTATCTCATCATACATTTCATCGATTTTTTCATCATCTGTAGAACTAGTTGGCATATAAACTTGTACTACTGTAGTAGGTGTGGGCTTCGTGTCTATATTGGCCACAATAATGTGTTCACTATGCTGTTTGTAGTAGCTTACCTGTATTCCTATTTTTTTATTCATTATTAAACCTACTCCAGCATTACCCCTATTTGATTTTGTATTTATAACCCTGTATTCACCTAACCAAAAGTCATGTTCCTCCTGCCACCAAACTTCACTAATTCCCACTATATCTAACTTTAACGTATCCATTTCCCTTTTTAAATTTTCTAACCTACCTGTTCGATTAAGGGATCTGACATTCCACGCTCCGATCCGTAGAACACCAGTTTTCTTTCTCCTGATAACAACGTCCTCTTGAGTAGTCCTCGCCCGGAGATCCAAAAGGGGGACTATTTTACCTCCAGAATATTTTACCCAAGAGGACGCCATCATCATTTAATCATACAGTAAAGCTGCATGCCCTCGGAAAAAATTACGGCTGTAGTTTCCCCTTGCTTTCAGCCGTTCGCAATACCAGAACAGCAAGGCCATTTTGGTTAGTGTTACAAGGCCAGATCAGTCAATCATCCAGACTGTTGCCCCTGCAGCTACTGAAAAGGCTGCTGTCCCTCTTCAGGAACCACACGTTTGTCTGGCCTCTCAACAGATACCCCTCCGTTGTGGTTGCACATACGGTACGGCTATCTGTATCGCTGAGGCATGCAAGCCTCCCCACCAACGGCAAGCTCCATGGTTCATGGGGGAAGTTCCTAATTGATGTGGAAATGTGAGATTTTCTGTTGGTCAAATGGTGGGCTGGGCCCTGAAGTAGACAAAAAATGGCATCTGCATTTGTGTGTTGTGCTGTGAGCTTGTACTTAATGCCATAAATGTAGAAACTGAGGAAGAGCACCTAGCAATCATGCAGCCCACTCTGGAAGCTGCAAGTAGGGCCCAAAGAGAGCTACAAATGGTCTGTGGCCCATAATGAGGGTAAACTTGGTCCTAAATAGGTGAACATGGAATTTCTTAATGGCAAAGCTTCTTTCTCGGTCTGCAAATAGTTTCTTTGAGTGGGCATCAGGGTCTTTGTCACAGTCAGTTGGGTGCTTAATACAGGCATCATTTCTATTCACTAGTATTGTGCCAATGCCATAGGGAGAAACATCTGTGGCCATACCAGTGGATGCAGTGGAACAAAGGGTGTAAGGCAGGGTGCTGATCACAACAGATGCTTCAGCTGTAAGAAAGCATGCTCACAGGCAGCTGCCCACCTACACTGAATGCTCTTCTTCCAAAGCTGGTTGAGCAGATGCATGATGTTGGCTACTTTTAAAGAGAACTTAGAATAATAATTCACCTTACTCAAAAATGCCAGGACCGATGACCGTAGCAGTCTGGTCCCTTTAACCGTACAAACCATCCACCATCCAAAAAAGCCTGCAGCTCCTGTAAGTTTTGCAGGCAGGGTAGAGAGTCAGTGCCAGAAACTTTGTGGTCAATGGCATGGATCCCATCTCCGTTGAGCAAGTGCCCAAGGTATTCCACCTGCTTTGAAAAAACTGACATTTGTGTAAGTGGTACCTGAGCCCTACATCACACAATGTAGTGTGAGGGTACAAAGGTTGTGCAGGTGGTCCTGATGTGTAGTGCCCGTGACAATTATATCATTGAGAAGGACAGTTGTTCCATGTACCTCTGAAAAGTTGCCATAGTGGAAGAGATCCCAAAGGGCAAGTACCTGGATTTGTCTAAGCCAAATAGGGTGTTGACGACAATAATGTGTTGTGATTTCTCATTCAGATAGATCTGCAAATACTCATCAGCAAGGTCTATCTTGGAAAAATATTCACTTCCAACAAGCTTCATGAGGAGGACCTCTGGGCATTAATTGTCAAGTTTAAAATCTCCACATAGCAGGACAGTCATTGGGATTCTTGAGCACTACCATGGGCATGGCCCAATCACTAGTATTGACAGGTCCAATCACCTCAGTTTTGTGGAGGCGATTGAGTTCTTGCTTAATGGCCACCTGTAAAGAGGAAGAAGCCATGTTGGGCACACACAGGCACAGCATCTGGACATAAGGAAATATGGGCCTCGAAATCCAGGCACACCCTGGAACCGGTTCTCATAGAGGTGCAAAGGCAGTACAGGGGTCTTCAAGCTCCTGAAAGGGATCTGTGTCTGAGATGACACAAATCTAATCAGTGTTGGAGAATCCAAACAGAGAGAAGGCATTAATATCAAAAACATTGCCCACCAAGTACCTAACAACAATAAACAGAGTTACCAGCTGTACAACCAGCTTGTACATAATATCAACCATGAATTGACCCCAAAGATAAATCAAACTGTCACCACAGGTGACAACATATGGGAGGGTGGGAACAAGTCAGAGGAATCAAGGTGAGCATATGTTTGAAGGTTAATCAAAGAAACGGTAGCGCCTGTGTCCACCTTGAAGTGGGTGTTCTGGTTTATAATCATGAGATCAATACACAACTTAGTGGTGGAAGGATCACCCTGAGAAACAACGGCCGGAAGTTTATTTGCCATCCCGGGATGCACGCAAAGGGGAAGGTGGCAGCCAACTGCCCTGTTGGTTGACAAAGGACAGTGAGGAGGTGACCATCTCTCCCACAACGGGCGCAGTGCTCCCAGCAATCCAGGCAGTCTGCACAGTAAAGCAGTCAGGGCAAGATAGGAGACCCCACTGCTTAAATTGATGGAGTGTGAGAGGTTGTTCAGAGGCCATGGAAACATCAAAAATTGGTTAATCATGACATCACCAGTGAGAAAAAGACTTATGAGAATTCCACCCCAGAGGCAGTGGCTGAACTGCCACTACATAGGGTCAAGCTATGACGCATTTGTTTTCTGCCTGTGTAATTTCACAAAATATGTCTATGGAAGGGTTGTTCAGTTTGAGAGATCAGCAGACAACTGGACCACAATATCTCAGGTCAGCTGGGTTCGTACAAGTGAAATTGCAACATCAACCAAACACTTGCAGATCTGCCACCCACAAATGGCACAACTGACCAGTATGCTTGTGGTACTGATAGAACTAAGAGACATGATGCGACCACATAGAATTGCTGTGAATAATAATAGGACAGCAACAAACACATCTCCTCGAATGTGGGCACAACCACGGTGGTGACAGCAGTGTCCTCAGACACAGATGCAGACGCACCACCTAGTGGCCATCATTGATTTCCATAGCTTCCAGTGGGCCTTCAGACATGCTGCACCAGAATACCAGAAATATTGCCCATCATGACATGTGAATACAATACAGTAATGCATGACACTGTAGCCTTCATACCTTTCTTTTTTTCCATGGCCACAACACCAAATTAGCAACTGATACATTTTTCCAATCCACCAGATGATACTCAAAATGACTACGTGAAGCACCTCATCACTGGAATTAGAGAAGCAAGGTGGCTGCTCACAAACAAACACTAGGTACCCAGGAGAATAATTACACCAGTGAGCTAAATTCCTGAAGACTTGGTGTGGATTTTTATGTCTCTGCGAAGAGTGGGTCTATCAGAAAGGTAACTAAAGCACTACTTTGGGCTGTATTGTATTCTTCGTCATTTTTTGAACATCAGATATGAAGCTGAAGATTACAATCCATCAATAAGAAAATAAAAAGGTAGAAACATTGTCCATGTCCTTTGTATAAAACCCTGCTACAATCCTGAGGTGCAGATCAGTTATATGGACCTCTCATTCAAGGAAACTGAAGACCCACTCGACATCCAAGCTTTGATGGGATGGTCTACCTTTGATGTGAAGAGGATGTGACAGCACAACCAGAGTGCAAGGATCCACCAGTGCTGTCTTACAGAGGACCAGGGATGAGATCTAAATCCAGTATGACGTAGTTGGCTCTAGTGAGAAGATCTGAATCAGCACAAGAAGGAGCTATGCCATGTGCTGTGGTGCATACAGTGTGTTACAGGCATGCTGCATGTCACCAGTTCAAACCTGACCATCAGCAATTATTTGTTGTTTAGTATTAGGTTGATGCCTAAGTTTGAAGCATATTTACTTTGCTTGTTGGTATTCTGGTTCTTCTGAGTTTATTTATTGATTGCTATTTTTTATTTGTAGTTCACTGTTGTGTATTTGAGTTAATGTATTGTTATTTTGTCATCTGGAGATAGTGAGTGGAGCTGTGGGTGCTAGAGAATGGGGTGCCAAGCAGAGAAATCAGAACATTTCCAACATGTTCCACTGCTTGTGTTCAATAGAGGGCAGCAGCGGAGGCAGCTGAAAACATTTATGTTGTGCATGGAAATAATGCCATTGGACAAGGCATGGCAAGAAAATGGTTTTCTTGTTTTAAGGAGGATCATTTTAATACCAGTGACTCTCCACAGTAAGGAAGAACTTCCAGGTCATTTAAATGCATTAATCAACAATGATCCACATCACTTGAGAACTGGCAAATGTGATGAACTGTGATTATCCCACCATCATGCAACATTTGGCATGCAATGGGGAAGGTTAAAAAATCAGGTGTACGGGTACCATATGCTCTAACCCAAAATCACAAAAATCAGTGGGTGGCCATATGTGCACCTCTGCTTGATTGTCATCAATTGGCCTGTGAACAACACTGACCATTCCTATCCTGTATGATTACTGCTGATGAGAAATCATGCCTTTATGCTAACACAACAAAAGAAAGGAATGTTTGAGCTCAAAGAAAGCAGCAACTCCCTGTAAAAAGACCTGCACACATCCACAAAAGATAATATTATGTACCTGGTGGAACAGTGCTGCTGTGGTGTAATTAAAGTGATTCCCCAAAATGTAATCATCACTGCTGATGTTTATTGTCAACAACTGAGACATCTTGCAGATGCAGTCCAAGAACAATGACAGTATGACTGTACGAGATGACACTACTCCATGACAATGCCCACCTGCATTTTGCTAGTCTAACCTTTTGCACTCTCAATCAGCCAGTCTTCAAGGAACTTCCTTTCTGGATGAAAATGCACCCCAAACATAGCTCCATAAGTTCTTCACATCAAAAACACAAGAGTTCTACAGTCGTGGAATCGAACAAAAACTTACCCAGCACTGGCAGATTGTTGTAAATAGTGAAGGAGACTATGTTATTGATGACTAAAAGCTCTGTTCTGTGTATCTGTTGTGTTTATTAAACATATGGAAAAACATTATGAACTTATGCACCAACCCATTAATTTTCATTTCTGGATGGTTCTTGAAGCTTCTTATGTTTGTTGTTGTGTTGTTGTGGTCTTCAGTCCTGAGACTGGTTTGATGCAGCTCTCCATGCTACTCTATCCTGTGCAAGCTTTTTCATCTCCCAGTACCTACTGCAACCTACATCCTTCTGAATCTGCTTAGTGTATTCATCTCTTGGTCTCCCTCTACGATTTTTACCCTCCACGCTGCCCTCCAATACTAAATTGGTGATCCCTTGATGCCTCAGAACATGTCCTACCAACCGATCCCTTCTTCTGGTCAAGTTGTGCCACAAACTTCTCTTCTCCCCAATCCTATTCAATACTTCCTCATTAGTTATGTGATCTACCCATCTAATCTTCAGCATTCTTCTGTAGCACCACATTTCGAAAGCTTCTATTCTCTTCTTGTCCAAACTATTTATCGTCCATGTTTCACTTCCATACATGGCTACACTCCATACAAATACTGTCAGAAATGACTTCCTGACACTTAAATCAATACTGGATGTTAACAAATTTCTCTTCTTCAGAAACGCTTTCCTTGCCATTGCCAGCCTACATTTTATATCCTCTCTACTTCGACCATCATCAGTTATTTTGCTCCCCAAATAGCAAAACTCCTTTACTACTTTAAGTGCCTCATTTCCTAATCTAATTCCCTCAGCATCACCCGACTTAATTAGACTACATTCCATTATCCTTGTTTTGCTTTTGTTGATGTTCATCTTATATCCTCCTTTCAAGACACTGTCCATTCCATTCAACTGCTCTTCCAAGTCCTTTGCTGTCTCTGACAGAATTACAATGTCATCGGCGAACCTCAAAGTTTTTATTTCTTCTCCATGAATTTTAATACCTACTCCGAATTTTTCTTTTGTTTCCTTTACTGCTTGCTCAATATACAGATTGAACAACATCGGGGAGAGGCTACAACCCTGTCTTACTCCCTTCCCAACCACTGCTTCCCTTTCATGTCCCTCGACTCTTATAACTGCCATCTGCTTTCTGTACAAATTGTAAATAGCCTTTCGCTCCCTGTATTTTACCCCTGCCACCTTTAGAATTTTAAAGAGAGTATTCCAGTCAACATTGTCAAAAGCTTTCTCTAAGTCTACAAATGCTAGAAATGTAGGTTTGCCTTTCCTTAATCTTTCTTCTAAGATAAGTCGTAAGGTCAGTATTGCCTCACGTGTTCCAGTGTTTCTACGGAATCCAAACTGATCTTCCCCGAGGTAGGCTTCTACTAGTTTTTCCATTCGTCTGTAAAGAATTCGTGTTAGTATTTTGCAGCTGTGACTTATTAAGCTGATAGTTCGGTAATTTTCACATCTGTCAACACCTGCTTTCTTTGGGATTGGAATTATTATATTCTTCTTGAAGTCTGAGGGTATTTCACCTGTTTCATAAATCTTGCTCACCAGATGGTAGAGTTTTGTCAGGACTGGCTCTCCCACGGCCGTCAGTAGTTCCAATGGAATACTGTCTACTCCGGGGGCCTTGTTTCGACTCAGGTCTTTCAGTGCTCTGTCAAACTCTTCACGCAGTATCTTATCTCCCATTTCATCTTCATCTACATCCTCTTCCATTTCCATAATATTGTCCTCAAGTACATCACCCTTGTATAGACCCTCTATATACTCCTTCCACCTTTCTGCTTTCCCTTCTTTGCTTAGAACTGGGTTTCCATCTGAGCTCTTGATATTCATACAAGTGGTTCTCTTATCTCCAAAGGTCTCTTTAATTTTCCTGTAGGCGGTATCTATCTTACCCCTAGTGAGATAGGCCTCTACATCCTTACATTTGTCCTCTAGCCATCCCTGCTTAGCCATTTTGCACTTCCTGTCGATCTCATTTTTGAGACGTTTGTATTCCTTTTTGCCTGTTTCACTTACTGCATTTTTATATTTTCTCCTTTCATCAATTAAATTCAATATTTCTTCTGTTACCCAAGGATTTCTACTAGCCCTCGTCTTTTTACCTACTTGATCCTCTGCTGCCTTCACTACTTCATCCCTCAAAGCTACCCATTCTTCTTCTACTGTATTTATTTCCCCCATTCCTGTCAATTGCTCCCTTATGCTCTCCCTGAATCTCTGTACAACCTCTGGTTCTTTTAGTTTATCCAGGTCCCATCTCCTTAAATTCCCACCTTTTTGCAGTTTCTTCAGTTTTAATCTACAGGTCATAACCAATAGATTGTGGTCAGAGTCCACATCTGCCCCTGGAAATGTCTTACAATTTAAAACCTGGTTCCTAAATCTCTGTCTTACCATTATATAATCTATCTGATACCTTTTAGTATCTCCAGAGTTCTTCCATGTATACAACCTTCTTTCATGATTCTTAAACCAAGTGTTAGTTATGATTATGTTGTGCTCTGTGCAAAATTCTACCAGGCGGCTTCCTCTTTCCTTATGTTTGTAATATTTTCATATTCTGGAATACTCTATGTTTGAGCAAATAGCAGCACTCTCTATCCAGTACTTTAGGTCTGATTTGTCTGTATGTTGGAGTTCATAATGAACATGTTTTCAGCACTAAATTTTTTACTTCACTGAGGGTCCTGCTTTTGTAATTGGTCTCATTGTGGTTACTACACGGCAATGTGTTGTTAACCAAGACCCAACATAACACCAGTCACAACATGGGGTTCATACATTTCTAACAGCTGCCAGACTTCTACCAATTTCCTTACCACACTGTGACAGTATACCAACATGAGTCTTAAATTGTGCACATCATTGTAAGTATGTCTGCAATCCTGTTGCCTTGTGTACTATAATTTGCTATGTTTCTTAATTAAATGTGTCTGTAATATTATCATCCCCTTTATGTTCTAGTTTCCTTGTGTTATTTCAGAAACATCATTTTAACATTTTGATGAATATTAAAGAGCCATGTCTCTGCAGGCTGTCTTTTGCTAACTAATTGCTCAGGAGTTTATTGTGGATAATCTATATTGCACTAAACATATCACATTGCTCACTTACACTAGTGTTTGTTCTGACTATGTATATTCTGTCGCTGAGCATCTTCTTATGACATGACTAGTCCGCCCCCGGTAGCTGTGTGGTCAGCATGACAGTATGTCAATCCTAAGGGCCTGGGTTCGATTCCCGGCTGGGTCGGAAATTTTCCCCGCTCAGGACTGGGCGTTGTATTGTCCTAATCATCATCATTTCATCCCCATCGACGTGCAAGTCGCCAAAGTGGCGTCAAATCGAAAGACTTGCACTCGGCGAACCGTCTACCCGATGAGAAGCCCTAGTCACATGACATTTTTTTTATTTATGACATGACTGAGATCCTAAATTTACCCTTTTGTTAATCATTGTTGCCATTAGGAAATAAATGTATCGGCATATTAATGTAAGAATCACTTATGTGCCTGAAGGGGCTCCTGCCAAATGTTTGGTCATCAGTTCTAGAAAACACCCTTAAAGGATCCTTATGCAGTATAAATACTTTTGGCCTTAGTTGCATTTTCCTAGAAGAGTATGCCAAAGGAAAGTATTGTAAGTGCAAACAAGGCAGAACTAAGGGTTACTTATTTATGCTCTGATGACACTTCAGTTTTTGTCCATCTGGGTGCCTAAGAACTTCACATGTGAAGTCTCTTTAGTGTGTGCTCACACTTCTCTCTACTTCTGATATGTGAAAGTCATTTAGCTTTATGTATAACTTCATAACATGAGGTTCTGAGGGTAAAACTATTTGCTGTAGTCTAGCTTTAAGCCTATTGCATATCCTGCTAGCTGTGTCTGTTATGGATGTGTTTGGGCCATTTATCATTGTTACCACTGCTTTGTCTGTAGTACAGTGGAGCACAATGTTTCACTGACGGCACTCATCTGCCCTTCCTGGACTGGTTCAGCTGTTCCTAAGCACATGGCTTTAGGGGTGAGTTGTGGCTGGTCATGACTATTAACAATCTAAAGTTCTCCTTGGATAGTGAAAACAAATCAAAGGCATTATTGTCAGTGATCAAAGCTGAAACAGATGCCACAGGTAGAAGCCATGATACTTCTGACATCAAGATAGAGGATAAAAATATTGTAAATCCTAGTCAAATTTCTGAATTATTTAATGAATTCTTTATAAATGTAAACAAATCAAACATCAGTGTACAAGATTACCCAGAATAGGTAAATTTCTTCAACTGTGAGCAACGTGAAGGTGAATTTTTCAGTACATTTACCAAAACTACTGTAAAAGATATAGAAAAGTTATACTATCACTAAAAAGTACTCCGAAGTACACAGTAGTTAAGGCACTATTCAAAAAGGGCACAAAATAACATATGGGAAACTATCGCCCAGTCTCTCTTCTTCCATCATTATCAAAAATAGTTGAAAAGGTAGTCACCATACAAATTCAAAATTTCATAGAAAAAAATTAAAATAATCTCAGAAAATCAGTATGGATTTCAAAGAGGCTAAACAACATTTTGTTGATAAAATTAGCTCATCTCTAGACAACTCACTGCATGCCACAGGAATTTTTTGTGACCTATCAAAGGTCTTTGATAATGTTAATCACTCCTTGCTACTCTGTAAACTGGAAAAGTATGGAATTAGGGGTTATATCATCAGAGAGAGGAACTTATACTTCAAAATGCAAAACCATTTCACATGGAGTACCTCATACTTAAAAATGGAAAACCTTTTCACATGGAGTACCTCAAGGTTCTGTCTTAGTTCCCATTCTGTTTCTGTTTTGCATAAATGATCTGCCACTTAATAATGAGTGTCACTCAGTTTTATTTGCAGATGAAACATCTGTAATCACTGAAAGTAATGGTATTGATCAAATTCCACAAACTACATTAAATACTTCAGAAAAATTAGACACCCTGTTTGAATTAAACAGGTTAAAATTAAACATGGAAAAGACTCAGTTAATGAAGTTTAAAGCAAAACAAGCAAAATTAAATGATATTCAGGTCAGTCACAGAAATCAGTTTGCAAGAAGATAGCTGTGTGAAATTCCTAGGAATCCAACTAGATAAAAATCTATCATGGGTATCACATATACAGTATCTTGCAAATAAATTAAATAACCTAGCATTTTCAATGAGGATATTGTACAGTGCTACCAGCATGGGCATAAGTCACAGTCACTTTGAGCCAATAATAAGGTGTGGAATTGTATTTTGGGGTAAGTCAAACCGTATGTGTTGAATACTAAAACCACAAAAAACCATCATCAGAAATATGCAAAATGCAGGGTGAAGAAATTCATGTTGCCCTCTCTTAAAAAATCTAAGTATATTAAGTTTTCCCTCACTATACTGAGTTGATTATCTTTGTACACAGTAACCCTGATTTGTTTGTAGCGAATCATTTTCAACATGATTATAACACCAGACATGAAAATAATTTTATGCTGCCCACCCAATGTTTAAAACTTCTTGCTCAAACTCCACATTATATGGGCATGAAAATTTTTAACAAACTGAAAGGAAGAGAACTGATCAGTATAAAGTTAGAAACATTGAAAAAATCTTTATATGCCTATGTGAAACTAGTGCAGAAATATTACTATTCAGTAGAGGAATTCATAAATGACAACCCGAAAATTTAAGCAGGAGAGAGCAAGTATTTAGCACTGTTAATTTTTAAAAGTTTGTTACTTTTGAAGAAAAATGATTAATTGTTTAATTAAGTAATTATTCAGTACCAGCACGAAGCTTGACCATCTGTTGCTTAAAAGTGCATACAAGGCATCCTGCTTCTCCGTTGGACTGTCAGTGAAACAGAGACGATGAATGCCATTTCATTCACACAACTGTTCAAAATCATGTGAAGTGAGCTGTGGTCCATTGTCTGACACAAGTACCTCTGGCAAACCTTCTAAGCAAAATATGGAGGACAACACTTGATGGTGCTACATGATGTGGCAAAAGCCATAGGAACTGCAAATGGAAACTTGCTAAAGGAATCTACTACTATGAGCCAATGAGTATTTCAAAATTGTCCTGCAAAGTCAATGCGCACTTGCTGTCATGGAAACTGAGTCTTAGGCCAAGCTGAGAATGTCTGTGGCAGAGCAGATTCATTTTCCACACATGCGTGACACTGTGACATCATCTGTTCAATGTAGGAATGCATGCCCTGCCAAGTACAGTGCCGTCATACTAACTGTTCAGTGCAAACAATTCCACAATGTCCTGGGAGGAGCAATCACAACACATCCTTTTGCAACACTTTGGGATTAAGCACCTGTGATTGTCCACTGTCATTTTGAACTAGAATCAGACCCTGTTGTACTGAAAGGTTATTTTGATGTGCAAAATGTCAGTGCACAACTGAGTTCTGGATATTGTTCAATGAATGAGGCTAAGACTTGCAAATATAATGCAACAAAATCTCGAGGTCAGGGTCTGCTTCCATGCCCTGTGCAATTTTTCTGTAGTGCAAGGGAAAAGATTCCAGCAATTCAGAGTGCTGCATAACGATTTGGCAACAAGCTGTGGCACATGCATCAAAATCAGAGTCTGGGCCAATCGGAAGGCGAGATAGGGTTTCTGCACTGCCAAGCTTTGCCATAGGTCTGTACACAATTTCATACTGATACTGTGAAAGCAATGAAACCCATCATTGCAATTTTTGAGCAGTGCCTGTAGGAGCCAGCTTTGATGGATGAAACAAGGACTGCAAAGGCTTGTGACAAGTCACTAAATAGAACTTCTGACCATATAAATAGTGACGGAATTTGGTCACACCATACACAATAGTGAGAGCTCCTTTTTCTATTTGAGAATAATTGCACTGAGTTTGAGTTAACATCTTTGAGGCAAAAGCAATAGGTCTGTCTTGTGCATCAATTCTGTGTGAAAGCACAGTGCAGATTCCATAGAAAGAAGTGTTGACTAGCAAAACTACTGGCTTGGCAGGGTCAAAATGCACTAAACATCTGTCACTAAGCAAAGCATTTTTGTGTTCCAGATTTGATCTTGACAGTCTTTAGTCCACATGAAAGACACATTTTTCCAATGCAAGTGATCAAATGGAGTCATTCAGTATAAACTGAATATAGTATGTCATCTTGCCTAGAACTGACTGCAGTTCAGACACATTGCGAAGAACACGCAGGTAACAGATTGAAAGCAAATATGATTGGAGGGGGTGCATACCTGACTGTTTATCACATGACCTTAGTACTGTAGTTCAGTTTGAAAGACGTCACACTTTTCGAGACGACACCTGAGTCCTGCTTCTGAGAACACTTAAAAAAGAGTACACAAATTGGGAATGCGTTCATCTGGTGTATGACCTGAGACAACAATACTATCAAGGTAGTTTGAACAAAATGGCACTTTTGCAGTTAAGTGTTCCAAATAACATTGAAAAATGGAAAATGGTAGCTGTGTAAGCAATGCCGAAGGTCAAATACAAATACTTGAACAGTCCTAAGCGGGTATTTACAGCAAACACTTTCTGTGACTCTTCATCCAATGGAATTTTTAAGTAGGCATCATGCAAATCTATCTTAGTAAAGTAACATCCTGCACCAAGCCCATCCATGAGTTCCTCAAGGAGAGGTGATGGATAAGTGTCAACTACTGTCTGTGGGTTGACTGTAGACTTGAAGTCAACATAAGTGCGAATACGACCAGAAGGTTTTGGCAACACAACAAGAGGGCTTGCCCATTGGCTTGCTTGAACGGAAGCAATTACACCATTATTGTGCAATTCTTTCAATTCACTGGCTACTTTGTCTCTTAAAGCAACTGGAATGAGGTGGGCCAAAAAAACTTAGGCTGTGCATTGTCTTTCAACATAACACGCACTACAACGTTATTAGCTTTTCCCATTTCTTCTGAAAATAGTTTAGGAAATTCTTTAAGCAAGCTAGCTGCATTGTCTTTTGGGCCAAAAGCTGATACTGAAAGTACATTGTCTTGGATGCCAAGGCCACACAAATCAAAGGCATCTAAACCGAATATGTTCTCACTGTCTCTTGATTTCAACACAGTAAAATTCATTGTGATTGTTTGAGATTCATAAGTGGCACACAAACTACATTGTCCAAGCACTTGAATTTCCTGTCCATTGTAAGCAGTGAGGTGCTTGCTAGATTTAGAAAGGCATGGAGAATTTAACTGTTCATTCGTGGCACTCATAAACTAAGTTACTGAGGCACCAGTGAAAGTTCACATGACAGCCAGCAAATAGTTTGTTAGAAATCACTGCACAGCACTAGGGAGAGAAGGAGGCTCAACTTTAATGTTACTTTTGTCAGAACATGTAGTAGGTTTTGAAAACACAATGTTCAATGCATGTACATGAGACTGATTTGTCTAAGAGGGGGCAAAATTGGCATCTTTGTTGCTTGGACATGGACTTTTTTCCACACACGTAACACATTACATGATGTAATGGGCAATCCTGTCTTTTATGGTGAGCAAAACATATAGGGCAAGACTTTTCGTACACATAAATACATTATAGCAAAAAGCCAGCAAAGCTTCTGAAAAGAGAAATATGATTAGTCCTGCAGCTACCCCCTCCCCCCTGGAATACATGCAAGAACACAAAAATAACTGAGCAAATAGAAATGAGCACCCCTGCAAGCTAAAACACAAGAGAAGCAAGCAAAATCTTCAGCCAAGTTGATTAACTTCGTCAGAACTGAATTATTCTCATTGCCACTGTTGTGTCCTCGTTGCCACTGTTGAGTCTTGAATCATATGAATCAAGGGAGAGGATGTTGTTTGGTGACTGGTATGCTCTTTCTACAATACAATTGCACACATGTATTAAAAGGGTTCTTTATTTACTTAAACAGGAAGCTACTTATCTTAAAGAGAGTCCATGGTTTGTGGTACAAGCTCGTCTGTAATCGCCCATACTAGTCTCACTGCTAGTTAAGTACAAGTCCTGCTATGCAACGAATGACAGACACCAAACTCAAGTGCAAGTTGGTGCATCACTGACTGAGCAAGTCAGTGAGCCACTGTGCTAGTGACTGAGACTCTCTGGTCAGCAGCAGTGACCTAAATACTTGCGGTCGAGAGGGCACTGGCAGCATGTTGCTTGTGAGTCTGTCTTTGGCCTCTCTCCTGATAGGCACACTTGATCCATTGTCTACTAATGATTTTCTTAGTACATCTTTGTTGGCCAATGTGCTGGCGACAGCTTACACCAGCACAAAGTGAGCAGCTGGTTCCTCTGCAAAACGGTGAAGCATGCCTGTACTGAGTTTGGGGAATGACCCTGTCCAGGGTATGGCAACGGACTTCATCCCACAGGTCAACAACTGGAATCCCCTGTAGTTGACAGCATGAATAGAACTGTTGTGATGGTCAACATCTGGCAATGTAGTAGTCATCCATCAGACATCTTGTTTCTCTGCAGTAGCATACAACGTGACCAAGGCACCCACAGTGGAAACATACCAGTGCATTGTCCTCCTTGCTGCAAATGCCTGTACTTCAGTGGGGTGTTATACTTGGGGGAGAAGTTGGTTGAACCTACATTATTCAGACATTGGATTTTCATTTGACAGCTGCGGTAGAAGTCTCAATTTGCCACATCCATTATCCCTAGCATTGTCAACTGGTGGTGGAGATTGGTGCTAAAGTCTGATATACATCTTCTTCAACATTCTCCATTATACCTGATATATGTGTTCAATATTCATGGTTGTTGTCTCTTGCTTATTCAATCTAACCATTCTGGTTTCCATAAACTACTATATCTCAGCTCTCACTACCTGACAGATGAGAGAAGTGAAGTTACGGTGGTCTTCCACAACTGCCATATGGACCATATTGAAAGTCAGTCACACTTCTTTCATCCAATTCTTTTCTGTTGCATTTCCTTGATGCACTGGCACAACTTGATAGATTCCTCAGTTGTTGTGACATTCTTAACCGGGAGAATTTGGTATATACCTTCTGTGACTCCTTTCATCAGATGTGAGATTTTTTTGGCTTCTGTCATATTGAATTTCACAGCGAGGCATAGGGTCAAACTATTTTGTACACACAACTTGTCATTTTCTCATGATATGGTGCCCCACTCATCAATTGTTTTCTTGATAATATTACACTTATTTGTTTTAATTCTTCAGTTCAGCCTGGATTTGTCCCAGCTATCAAGCTTCTCTTTGTTATTCTCCAGTCACTAGTGGACTGTACCATCCAAGTCAAAATACATGTTTGCCAAACATATGTAGCGGCACCACTGTTTAGGATAGGGAAAGTTAGTTTTGTGCAATATTCAGAGCAAGAGTTACACTAGGTGCGGGCCGGATTGCATTAAGTTACGCATACCAGCAGTTGCGAAGGCAAATAGAGGCCACGGGGGCATAGAACAGCCAGAGAGGGTGCACACAGCACTTTCTCTGGCACAAGTTACAGGCAGACGATGGCCACTGGCCAACTTAAGTGTTATGCATATGTGATGCGAAGTGGTGCATTAGTGAAACAGAGGTGTGCAGCCGAGTATAAATAGGTGTTGTTTTCTAACGAGAGTCATTCAAGTATGGCAGCTCTCCTGGATGGCAGGGCGTATTACACCGCTGGGTTACAGGCAGCAACAGATGGGGCACCTGTGTCCCAGTCCACAGTGGGTCGTTGGTTCAACCCTCTGAGGCCAATGTGGGGTCTGCAGCCAGCCATGGCGGGCCACTCCTCGGCTCCCTACCACGGGCAGTCGTCTTAGCTCCTGACACATGCCGGATACTTCCTGAGGCAAGGGCCGCAGAGCCAGACGCTGGATAGTGTGCACTTGTTGGTCGCCACAATCTCAGCCACGTCGGCGAGAAGGATGCACCTGGCCACCCACGGCTCATACCAAGCAGTGCTGCGTCAGCTGCTGGTGCAGCTATCCTCATGTAATCGAAACTCTGCAGCTGCCATATAAGGCCAGCATGACACAGCATTGCATTGCACAGGCCACTGGGGTGCTTCCTCAGCATTGTGGGGCCTGTGGCACAGTCCAAGGTGAACAGAGCACTGTAGTGGAAGCAAATAAAACATCTGCAAAGTTCTCACTGAGTTTTAATACAGCACCTCCAGGCACCCACCCACTACATGTGGTGTCTTGATGCCACATTTGGTGTCTGATGCCACAACACATATAATCTCATCCTACCTATTATATTTTATGACTTGATTGTATAGTTTCAGATATTTCATTGGGTCCTGGCCAGATGGATGTCTGATGTGCAGCTGAATTGCTGCTGTTTTGGAATCCATCAGTTGCCTGAATATATGGCTCTTGGGAATGATGTATGCTCATTTTTGGTTCCTGTCCATGCAGGCCATGACTTTTACATTGCCTAATTGGAGTCATAGTGATGTAGATGTTTTGCAGTGCCCAGTATCTCCACTTGACAGTGTCACATAATAACCACAGTCGACTCCAAACATCAAAGCAGCATCATCAGTGAAGTACAACACTTAACTGCAAAGCAGGTTTATTACAACAGTGTAAAAACAGAGGAGAAAACTCTTGGACAGAGAGGGGTGCTACACAGGGTGTTAAAAAAAAGGTGTTGAATAATTTGAGAGGTGTTAGTATTCATCAAAACAAGAAAAATAAGGCCAGTAAACAGGGGTCCAGAAATGCATACTTTCCAAGATAAACACATGTTTATAGGAAGGGCTGCAAGATGCTTGCTTGCAGATTTAGCACAGTCGTTGCATCAGCACTCTGTCAAATGTGTTGGCAGGGTATCATGATGTCTTACCTACACTACTCTATGTACCATAAGGTGGTCTGCAGTCAGTTGAGTAGTTCTACTCGTGTTATAGGCTACACTAGTTTTTGTCATGTTTGTGTGCCTTATTGTTAATTAGTCAACCCTGGGTATGTATCATAGTGTTGTACCTTCTTTCAAACACAGATTCACGTATGTATTTACCGCTACTGTGCTGTTTGTGCATACAAATGGTATATTTATATTTACATTTTCTCTCTTCCCACCATTTGTTAGCAATGGAAGCCTACTACTCAACAAGTGAAATGGCGGATATGGTATTCTGCTATGGTTTAACAAATGGGCATATAGCCTGTAAGCCCATGCCCTCTACACTGTAAAATATCCACAGCACAGAGTGCCCTCTGAAAAGCTGTCCAGCAGACTTTTCCAGCATCTGACAGACACAGGTGCCCTTGCACCTCAGAAGACTGACAGTAGAAGGCCCCATACAGTCCACACATCTGACATAGAGGAGTGTGTGCTAATTCAGTGGAAGAAATCCCTCAGACCAGTGTGTGACAATAAGTAGCAGCTGAAGGTGTGTATCTTATCTGGGGGGGGGGGGGGGGTACTTCATTAACAATTGCTGTACTCATACCATTTACAGTGTGTTCAGGCCCTAAGGTCACAGAATCATCAAGGTGTACGGTGATCCTGTCAGTGGCTGTTGCAGAAGTGTGCCGCAGATCCAATGTTTACATACAAGATAGTATTTATCAATAAGGCAGGGTTCGTAAGAGAAGGTGTTGTGAATTCCATAACCAGCATGTATGGGCAAATGTAAATCCCAAAGCAGTTCAGGAAAGGGGGCATCAAAACCAATTCTCGATCAATATATGGGGAGGCATATTTGGCGATAGATTAATAGGGCCATGTGAGCAAACAGATTAATAAGACCATACATGCTTCCACAAACATTAACTGGGGCACATTATCTGGACTTTCTCATTAATGTATTGCCTACCTTGCTGGAGGCTGTGCCACTGCAGCAATGAATACAAATGTGGTTCATGCGGAATGGAACGCCAGCAAACTTCCAGCAAAATGTGCACAAGCATCTGATGTAGACATTTCAGGACTGCTGGATTGGTTGGGGGGCCCCCACTCCTCGGCCAGCTCATTCCCCAGACCTCAATGCCCTACACATTTAGTTATGGAGACACTTGAAGGAACTAGTCTATGTCACGCCAACCAGTGATGTACAGACACTACAGGGTCACATCTTCAATGCATGCTTGCAGGTACAACAACAACCAAGGTACATTGTCATGAACGGACAGCACATTGAACACCTCCAGTAAACCTATGTTTATTGCAGAAAGTATGCTTTTCCTGGCCCTTATTGGACTTAGTTCAGAAGGCATGAGTTTCTGGATCTATGTTTATTAGAATTATCTTTCTTGTTTAGATGAGTACTACCATCTCTTAAATATCACTATATTTTGAACACCCTGTATATACACAAATAAAAAATTTTTTGCATCACCTTGGTTCCAAGAGTTCCGGAACCTCTACAGAAAATTGCAATAAAGATCAACATAAACATCATTTCCGCCCTTTTTATTGCTCATGAAAACCACACATTGCATGTTGTACCACCATACAGCGAGATCTTCAGAGGTGGTGGTCCAGATTGCTGTACACCCAGTAGCATGTCCTCTTGCATTGATGTGTGCCTGTATTCATCAGGCACTATCTACAAGTTCATCAAGGCACTGTTGGTCTAGATTGTCCCACTCCTCAACAGCAATTCTGAGTAGATCCCTCAGAGTGGTTGGTGGGTCATATCATCCATAAACAGCCCTTTTCAATCTAACTGAGGCATGTTCACTAGGGTTCATGTCTGGAGAACATGCTGGCCACTCTAGTCGAGCAATGTCATTGTTCTGAAGGAAGTCATTCACAAGATGTGCACGTTGGGGACGTGAATTGTCGTCCATGAAGACAAATACCTCATCAATATGCTGCTGAAATGGTTGCACTATCAGTTGGAGGATGGCACTCATGTATCGTACAGCCATTACAGCACCTTCCATGACCACCAGCGACATACGTCGGCCCCACATATGCCACCCCAAAGCAGCAGGGACCTCCACCTTGCTGCACTTGCTGGACAGGCGTTCAGCCTGACCGGGTTGCCTCCAAACACGTCCTTGACGATTGTCTGGTTGAAGGCATATGCGACACTCATCAGTGAAGAGAATGTGATGCCAATCCTGAGCCGTCCATTCAGCATGTTGTTGGGTCCATTTGTACTGTGCTGCATGGTGTCGTGGTTGTAAAGATGGACCTCGCCACGGACGTTGAGAGTGAAGTTGTGCATCATGCAGCCTATTGTGCATAGTTTGAGTTGTAACACGATGTCCTGTGGCTGCATGAAAAGCATTATTCAACATGGTGGCATTGCTGTCAGGGTTCCTCCGAGCCATAATCTCTAGGTAGCGGTCATCCACTGCAGTAGTATCCTTTGGGCAGCCTGAGTGAGGCATGTCATCGACAGTTCCTGTCTCTCTGTATCTCTTCCATGTCTGAACAACATCACTTTGGTTCACTCCAAGATTCCTGGACACTTCCCTTGTTGAAAGCCCTTCCTGGCACAAAGTAACAATGAAGACGTGATCAAACCACAGTATTGACCATCTAGGCATGGCTGAACTACAGACAATACAACCCGTGTACCTCCTTCCTGGTGGAATGACTGGAACTGATTGGCTGTCGGACCTCCTCTGTCAGTAGGTGCTGCTCATGAATGGTTGTTTTCATCTTTGGTCAGGGTTTGTGACATCTCTGAACAGTCAAAGGGACTTAGTCTGGGATACAATGTCCAAAGTCGACATCTATCTTCATGAGTTCTGGGAACTGGGGTGATGCAAAACTTCTTTTGATGTGTGTACAAAAACTGAATATTCTGAATTATGCACACATTACAAACATAAGATACTTTGAGAGCTTTCCTGAAATGATAAATACTAAATAGAAAATAATTGCTGGTGGTCTGGTTTGAACTGGCAACCCACACCACAGCAGCCAGAATCCCTAGCAATGCATCACAGCTCAACTGGCTGCCTGAGAAAAGAAAACATAAGAAAGTGAGGATAGTTGAAGTTTATTGAATAGTGTGATATAGCATGGGAAAGAATATTTAGAAAATCTATTGAAATTGGTGGATGATGGAAACAGATTGCCAGGCTATTATGTACACAAGGGAATCTACAATCTACATTCACCTGGGATAAAGTGGGGGGGGGGGGGGGGGGGGGAGGCACCAAAAAGCATTAGTTAGGAAAAACATTGGATGGGATGAAGGTGTTTCAACCAAGTGATGACATGGGCTACAAGGGAGAAACAAATTTTGGATCTGTTCTTGGTGAAACATGTGATTTGAATGACTATAAAGAAGTAGTGCAGAGCATTAATAACCACAATAATGGAAATCAGAGAGATAGGTAAAGATTCAGTGGCAACAAAAGAGAAGATACAAAATTATGGAGAGTGGGTAGAATCTGAGTTACTAATAAATAAAAACTGGAGAAAGCTTGGGAACTGATTGACAGAGGGCAAGAACAGTGGGTACCAGAAAACAAAAGAAAGGTAAGATGACACATCCAGCATTCTATAACAAAAATATAAGAAAAACAAGAAGAAAATTCAGGATGGAACACACTAAGGCAAAAAAAGATGTTGGGAACAGAGTTTACTTAAGAGAAAAAAGGAGACAACTTGTGGGGGCAATACAAGAAGCCAAAAATGATTTAATGGGGAAAAGATGAAGAGTTTTTATAATATAATGAGATATACACAATGAACTTACAGCATTCTGTCACAGAGAGAGAGGAGGGGGGAGGGGGGGGGGGGGAGTTCCAGTCATTACATGAAAAAACCTTGAGGCATGTGTTTGGAGGAAGAATCAGATGGACATGTAGCAATTACATACAAAGGAGATCATTAAACGAGTAAAAAACAGCCAGACAGTGACATGTGAAAAAAAAGATAAAACAAAAAAATTGGCAGACTCAACAGTTGTGATCTCCCTGCCAGAATTGTTCAAGTCAAGCTTAGAGAGACAGTTGGCTAGTGTGTAGTCATTGTGACCTTTGTCCCTAAAGCAGTGGATCCACTTGATGTTAGAAATTGCAGACCAGTCATTTTAACATCAGTGGTCAGCAAAATTATGGAAAGGTTAGTAGCTAAGCATACCTATACACTAAGCAATGCAACTCAATGGAGTAAGGATACTCAGTATGGATTTAGAGAGCAACACTCTTGTAACTCAAAACTTTTAAGATTCACTCAAGATGTAGCAAACACAATAGATGAAGTTGGGGGTACGGGGGTGGGGGATGGGAGGGGTCAACTAGGTTGTATCTCACTAGACTTATGAATGGTATTTGTCATGAACTATTATTACATGAATCATGAACTGCTGGAGAATAAGGCAAAATAGTAGCTTGTGTAAAGGCATTTTTGCAGTGTACAACCCAAATGGTAAGGGGTAAGGATAGACAAAGATGTCTCAGAGAAGATGGAGATACTGACAGGAATGCCACTGGGAAATGTGCTGTGGACCCAGTTGGTTTATGACACACATAAATGACTTAGGCACAGGAATCCACTCAAATATTAGAATGTCTGCAGATGATCTGGTGGTATATTGCATAATTATGCAATTATGGGATTTTGAGTCTCTCCAGGATCATCTTGCAACAAGAGAGTAGTGAGTAAACACAAATGGAATGAGCATCTGTGCAAACAAGTTTCTGCTCCAGAAAGTTGAAGACAATATTTGAGTTTAGGCTAAAGGGAGGGATACTCTCTGTATCAACTAATTTTAAGTATCTGGAAATGACATACGGAGTCAAACTGCATTGGAATCCTCATGTGACAAGTGTAGTTTGCGAGGCAAACAGGGTCATCTCCCAAGAGATGAGAATTTTAAAGGGTTGTTCAAAGAAGGGGAAGCAAGACGCATACTGTTCGTTGGTAATACCGAATCTAGAGTACTGGACTTTTACCAATCATGGTTGTTGTAAATTCTGATGTCAACTTACTTTCATGGAAATACTGAGCTGCCTTTTCCATCTTCGAGTTGTTCATTTGTTTGGCAAAATTCGCATCATTATATGATGTGATAAAAGTTCTGTCTTCAGTGTCCATCACAGATTTGTATGGTACTAAGTTGGGCAAGTCATTCACATGGACAATAAATAAGAAAGGTCCCACCACAGGTCCTTGTGGGACTCCATATTTTACCTTGAGAAGGTAAGATTTTTTATCACATAAAAATAAAACTGAACCCATCCTGTTTACTCTAAAAGATATTAAAAATGCACAAAATGAACTCAAGCGTTCTGCAAAATTGTTACCTCAATGGTAAATTACACTGGAATACCCATACAGGAAAGCTCTGCAGTAAGTTATCAAGAGTTTTATATTTCCTTAGGAAACTGAAGGATTGTGTGAGTAAAGAGCTCATGCTTAAGGCATACTATGCCTTTTTTCGTACACACTTTTGCTATGGAATATTTCTTTGGGGAAACTCTGCTGTTGCAAAAGAGGATTTCCTCTGGCAGAATAAAGCCATCAGGCATATGGGGATAACAATATACAACAAGTTAATGGGCAAAAATATATTTAATATGAAGCGAGAAATTTTAAAAACGAGGCTACAGCAGATTCTGCAGGAGAAATGCTACCATTCAATAGCAGAATTCACCGAGGATGAAATGTTAACTTCAGCAAGGGGTACTTAAGTATTGTATGTTTGTGTAACAAAATTGTATTATTACTATGATGCTGCTTGTTAACATCAGCTATTCTTTGTTTATGGTAAAATTTTACCACAACTTAAGTGTCTCCTGTACCTGAATCAAATGATTTAGATTATTTTCATTATGAGACAAATAATTCACAATTCACAGTGTATTTTTCATTTGAGCAATTTTTAGTTCTTGCACATAGTACTTTATTGAGCACGAAATACTTACAGTCCCCAGTCCATAGACACTCAAAGTACTTATGCATGCCAAACAGAATGTGTACATGTATGAAAGTAAATCAGATGTGCACTCATAAAAACCAGAAACAGGAATATACTGGCCATTCCTTGGAATCATTTAAGTAAGTCCAAAACCATTGTTTTCATGCTGGCAAAATATTTTTCAGCAACATACCACATGACACAAGGGTATTATACAAAAATAAATTTGAAATAGTGGTAGAGACATGGTTGAAAGAAAAAGAATTCTATAACACAAAATAACTTACTTATAAGAAAAAAGATTATCTTTTATTATACATACAACTGTAAGAAAAAAATTGTATCTCAGGGCATATAACCTAATTTGTAGTCTATATAATCTGTGTAACAAAAACAATTATGTGATGAATACAAGATAAGCAATATTATGTAATACTGTAATATTTACATACATTAATCATTTGTATAATTACTTAAGCAATGATGATGCCTTATACAACTCAACTGTTGTTTACAGGCAAATAGAACAATTCAGTTCAGTTCAGTTGAGTTCAATTCACACTTGCTTTTAGACCTGGAGGATTTACAAAGAAGGACTGAAAGATATATCCACAGAAATGTCGAGCAATGTAGTTACGTCACTGCCATGATAAAGGAGCTGAAATGGAACTCGCTGGAAAGCTGGAGGCAAATTTACTGATTAGATAAGACATATAGGGCTATTTGTGGTTGCAGTTTAATGCTGCTGTCAGAAGTAATTTGAATGAAGAGACATGAAGAAAAAACAATAGGTCAGATGACTTGCTTAAAATAATATCTTTCATAAATAAAAAGGAAAAGGAATGGAACAGTTTAGCACAGGGGATCTTAAATCTCTGGCCTACACTACAGTGTTTCAGGAAAATAATCAAATTGGGTGTACTGAGGGATTAATGGAAATTCTGCACTCATATACATAAATATAATCAGTTAACTAAAAATATATATTGCCGCAGAAGAATGACAGCTTCATTGCAACATAACGTAATAATAATAATAATAATAATAATAATAATAATAATAATAATGATAATGATAATACAGTAACTGTTAGTCAGAAGTAAAGAAAATTTCCATGTATAAGGTTTCCCAGGAGGAATGATCAACATTCAGGGGTATGACAGGAGTGACTGTTCAAAGCAAAATGGTCTATAAACATGGGCTCTTAAATGTGTAATTTGCCAGTTGTGAGCACTTCTGCATCTTTGATATTGTGAAACATGTCTCATCTACTGAACAAGAGCTCATAGCTCTTAAGGTATGCATTTTGGAGCTGAACGTTTCTAAACAATTTTCCCTTGTTTTGTTCTGTGCTACCTCCTCCCATAATGTGGGAAATCAAAGAGGTCGCATTACAAGAGATTTACATCACAGTTCAGAGATGAAGAAGTGCTCACAGCACTTATGGTATGCATTTTAAAACCCATGTAACTAGACTTCTTTAATCTGAACAACCGTTTCTGTCATATCCATGAGTACTGACCATTTCCACAGTGATACCTTTAGATTATGCATTCCTATATGGGGTTCAGAGTGGACTATCATAAATCGGTGACAAAGTCTATAATTACTTGCCAGTAAATATCAAACAAAAATCTGAAAATCCTCATATATTCAAAAATAAAGTAAAGGAATACAGCATTAGCCACACTTTCTGCAGCTTATCACAAACTAGAACCCTGGGATGTAAATTTTGCATAACTCTAATATTTATATAAAACAGATATTGACTTTGCCAGCTAGCAGTCTGTGTGAAGTAAATACTTCTTTTGCATTATTAGCTACAAGCCTTTTATTTATTTATTTTGATCCATCTTTGAGCATTTTTATGCCATTGATTTCATCACAGGGAGTTTACATATATTGTACAAATACATTTTGTTGACATAATTACAGTACACATACAAATAATAATACATGGCATATAAAGTATACACTAGATAACATTTTCTTAATTTTACAGTAGATAGAAAATAATATACAGAAGTATCAAATAAGCTATTGACATACTAAGGTAACTATAGTTAGAAACAATTTAGTATCTCAGGGGCTGAGTAGTATAAACTGTTTTCTCCTAAGATACATAAGCTTACATAAAGTACCAGTAATGTAGAAGTAATTTCTATAATTACCAATGTAACTAGCTTAACACTAGCCATAATTTGATCTTGTCATATCTTACAGAAGTAGCCCACAATGGTTACTTCTGCTGTTGATGTATAATTTGATGTGTTCACATCCCTGAAAGCACTGTAAGTTATCTGAACCCCAGTATCTCACTTTTCATGTATCTGTTTAGATATGATTTAGACCGTAGGCCTTATAATCATTGACATATGATTATATCTATAATAATCTGACATGTTCTACATCCCTGAATATAGTCATGTCAAGAATCCATCAAACTCAAAAATAAGTAAATAATACATCAATACTCTTTCATGGTGGGATTTACAGAACATGATGTGTGAATGACTGGATGATTAGATTAGATTAGATTAGATTAATACTAGTTCCATGGATCATGAATACGATATTTCGTAATGATGTGGAACGAGTCGAATTTTCCAATAAATGACATAATTAGGTTAATTTAACAACATACTTAAGTTAATATAACAACTTTATTTTTTTGTGTTTTTTGTTTTTCTTTATTTTTTATTTTTATTTTTTTTATTTATTTTTTTTTTATATTTTTGTTTTTTTTTCTTTTTTTTCTTAATTTATATCTAAAAATTCCTCTATGGAGTAGAAGGAGTTGTCATTCAGAAATTCTTTTAATTTCTTCTTAAATACTTGTTGGTTATCTGTCAGACTTTTGATACTATTTGGTAAGTGACCAAAGACTTTAGTGCCAGTATAATTCACCCCTTTCTGTGCCAAAGTTAGATTTAATCTTGAATAGTGAAGATCGTTCTTTCTCCTAGTATTGTAGTTATGCACACTGCAATTACTTTTGAATTGGGTTTGGTTGTTAATAACAAATTTCATAAGAGAGTATATATACTGAGAAGCTACTGTGAATATCCCTAGATCCTTAAATAAATGTCTGCAGGATGATCTTGGGTGGACTCCAGCTATTATTCTGACTGATGACTGAATGAACTTCCTTTTTTTAAATAAAAAGATACAGCGACTGCAAATACTTGTTAATCTCATAACAAGTAATAGTCTACATTGTAAACTAGCCTCTATTTTTTGCCGGTACCATTTGGATAACTACTATTCTTTTAGAAACTACTGAAAAAGCTGCAGAATGTAAACATCAGGTATTGAGAGGAGAGTCAAAGTATTAAGTTTTCTAAATAAATATTTAAGGGATTGACTTTGCAACAATTTTACATTTTTAAAATGATAGTTTCAAAGTAAAAGGTGCAGTCCAACAACTCAAAGAGATACAACATTGAATGCTTTTTTCTTAAGGATGAGGCAAGAGAAAGATGCACAAAAGAGCAGATAGAAAGCCAGAATGAATCATGCAAACAGACACTCTAGGAAATGTTATTTATTGCACAAAGAAATGGCTTACATTGCCAACAACACATCTGCAGAGAATGGTAAACCCAAAAGGAGTAACAATCTGAAATGACTGAATTATGGCATGTTTCAGATTAGAGAATTATGCAAAAATAGTGGTTCTGCACCTAATATTTGGTCTATGTGTTTTTTAAGAACCACAAGTAGTAAGAAAGGATCTACATGACACAGTGCTTGATTCTAATGTGGTTTCTCCCATTTTGCGCAGCAAAAAATGGAACATTATAAGCTTCATTCATTTATTTATGTACTAGATATCCCACGAAGGAGTTGTTTCAGATGCTGTACTGGGCATATGAAATGAACCGAGGTATAAATTAACAGACGGAAGTAGTATTACGGTCTGCCTCCCTATGCTGTATAAAGCAGTAAACATCATATGTTTGGGATATTCAGGGTGTACTTAAAAATACTGTCAAAGAACCTAATATGAATAGCACAACAGCTACTAACTGAGAAATATACCTTGCCTCTTTTCATCTGTAGTAAGAAGCTTCTATGTATGTGCTACTGTTTGCATAATATTTACATGATAACTTTCAAAGGATAACAGTACTCTATGTATGAGCAGAGGTCTATTTACATAAAAGCATTGGTGCGCACCACATCACAAACAGAAACACTCAATCTTCACACATAAATGTTGAGATAAATTGTAGGAATAACTAATAAGGCATGATTTTAACATGAATTTACAAAAAGTCCTAATTGCTTCACACATAAATATTGAGATAAATTGTAGGAATAACTAATAAGGCATGATTTTAACATTAATGTGAATTTTCAAAAAGTCCTAATTGCTTGTCTAATGTTTATCTATTCCTTCTTAAACATGATTACATCAATTATAGAATCCCATTGTGTGTCATTAGACAAAATGGTGAAGTCTACATGGAAATCACTTTCATCCTTCTGTTGTGGCAGTGTAAATCCCAATTGTTCTGAAACTGGTGTTTTACAATTACCCATAAATATCACTTAAGTCTAAAGGTAACTACCATAATGGTACCGAAAAATTGCTGTAAAAATTAGTCATCAGTTTCTTGTTTCGCAGAATTTTCATATAGTTCCGCTTTTTACATAAAAACAATACTCCAGAGGGCAAAAGTACCAATGCAAAAACTCACGTTTCGTTTGATTAAAGTATTTTGGGTCATCAGCAAATATTACAGTTCTCAAAAAAGTCTCTAGAGGTACCCGTGAATACATCGTTTTACATTTTCTGCTTTGAAATGATAGGCTACTTTATTTGCGCATTGTTAGCGAAAATTGCAGTCTTTAGGGATTAAGGATTGAGTAACACTTTTACGGGAGTATTCTGATGGGCCTATTGGTATTTTAAATATATCAAACGTAGACCTACTTGCCAGTACCCAGATAAAATTTGTATTTCATTTTATTTCAGTCGCCTGGGGTAAAGAGAGAACAGTGACTAGGCCTACAGCCACGTGGACAGTGTAACTTGAAGACTAAGTAATGCATTTTACAGGCGTATTGCGATACATCTATTTTAAATTTACCTAATACATTTGTGACAGTAATTTTGGTACCCAGATGAAATTTGCAGTAAAAAAAAATATTTTCGCGGCCCCTGAAGGTAAGAGGAAAAACAGACTGATGAAGGTGTGTTGACGCGAATAATATTGCCACGTGGACGATAGCAAAATAAAGGAGTATCATCTGGATGTGTGCTCATTGAGATATCATTTTGAATATGTAACGGTTTTTGGTATCAAACGTTCGGTTTACTAAATATATAAAAAAGACAGTAGGCCAAGATGCAACTGCTTTCGTGATTGTAACAGGACAGTCGATGATTATATAGTGATGGGCTGTATTACCCGGAAGGTTTCGTTCATGCTTTTGATTGTATATTCTACTTGCTAAGCGATAATTCCCGGAAAGACGCTGCGCAACAGTCCGCATTTTGCCATAAGCGACGTTACTAAACGACGTGTTTCTTTCCCGCTGGTTGACTTTAGTTCATCGCAAATCTGTTACCTGTAATAAGCTTTTAATTAATGTTACACGGCTATTTGTCGAAGTACTCTCTCTAATGAATGTCATATGGTACGCTTTGGTATGTTGTGAATGCTGAAGCGAATGATTTCTAAAATATCAGTTATTATCTGCTTCAGTTACGATTTTACTGTGACCCAAGTGAACTTTATTATTACTACTTGTTGGTGGAGTGGTAATGGAAAATGGAAAGAAATTTACGTTTTAAAAGAGCCGTAAGCGTCACAATTGCTAAACCGAATCATACAGTTCTAGTGGCGCTCCAAAGATGGCGTGGCTGTTGCTATGTCGTACACCTACTAGCAAGAGAACAGGTGGCGTTGCCCTCATTTTCATACGATGTCCAGTATTTGATGAACGTGATGGCAAGATGGCGTCCAAGGAACAGCTGTTCTTGGATAGTGAGTAGGTCATGGGGAAGGACACAAATTAAGAAAAAAAGAAAAATTCTGATACATGCAATGAAACGTATAGATGTGGAAAATCCAATACACCAAGAGAAGACGAATACTGAAACACAAAATACCGTATCATCCCTAACTCGAGTAGAAGAAATACACGTGTTGCATTGGTGAGTCACGTATCGTGTTTAAAGCCACTCTCTATTTCCGTTAGAAACCGACAGACGTAGTCATATGTTACCTTCAAAATATGGCATGAACACTTAAAGACACTACTTATTCTACAGCCACCTCCTTACTCAGGTTTGCAGCAGTTGCGAAGTACATTTCTCAGAACGCATACAAGATCAAGGAAGTGGTGCAAAAGTCTACAACTGAGAAATATATGGGCCAGTTTGCATTTTTTAAAGCAGAGTAAACGCTCTGCAGGAAAGCTACCAATCTTCGCAGTGCAGTACACCAGAATGAGAAAATACCGGCATGTAGACTGTGATATCGGCTTACAAATACGGTATAAATAAAGCATTTATGTCATTTCCTTGTAACGCCCCTGTTTTAGCTGCGGAAAGAAAAGCAGACTCTATCATGCAGTTGAATCGTTTCTTAAATTCCAGTTTACCTGCAATATCGCGCCCAATTCAGCTATAAACTATTATTGCCTTTCTGGAAAATGTTGAGAAATCACTTTTGTCTGGTCATACGACTGAGTTCTTCTTATTGGTAACAGTTTTCAGATTCCCGAAGAATAAAATAAAGACATTCCTAGGCTGCAGTCTGTAACTTTCTAGAACGTTTATAGATGCTACAGCAATTACAATGTGTCTGAAACCATTTAATACAAATGAGATCCGACATCTACACGATCAACACAGACAGGAAACGGAATAGAAGAATGTTCTCTTAATCTAAACAGCAATATTTATATCGTAAAAGGTGCTTTATGGCGTGAAGGTGGCAACGTCGAAGTAAACAAATGTTTTAATATTAAAGTAAAAAAAAAAGTCTGTGACCCTAGCATTCAGTGGGTTAAACAAAACGCACTGTCAGACGAGAACTGAACATGCCCTCACAACTTCATACATCAAAAATTCTAAATTGTATTCACGACGTTTTACATCAGGAATTCGTCCCACGATCGTAGTTCATACGGCGATTTCGAAATTACAAACATCGTATGCAACTCATTATCCATCATGTTAGGCTTGAAGTACGTACTGCTAACAGTACAAATGTGTAATTATCAGTCCTCTTATTTCAACAACCCCTGGCTGAGATAGTAGGCAGAGAAAGGAAAAGAATACATAGGGTCTTAAAAGCTATATGCCACAAGCTCAACCATAATGTTTTCAAAATGGTCCCAGGTGGTTAATTGTAGCTTATTCACGTCCCACTTAAAGTCGTGGAACTGGATTTTAAAAGTGTTGTTACTGTATCTATGCTCGACTCGATTGTAATTAAAAACTACTACGTACATGGTTCGAAAGTAACAAGAACTATATATCGGTACAGTAATGATAACGAATTATTTTAATGGGCGTCATTTGGGGTCAATATGTGTAACGAAGAATTGCTGTTGAAAAGATGTTCAAAGAAGATGACTATGAAGAACCCACTGAAACAACCGAAAACATTTTCTTTATGCACTACGATATAGTAGTATATGTGTTATCTGTGCTTTGAAACAATATATCTAGAATCCACTGTACTATTCCTGATCAACACCGATAGGGGCCTGTTCATCTTTCTAGGAAATACAGCCAATAAAATGTAAATTATCACCAGACAAACTAGTAAAATACCGCTAGGAAAATAAACTTAAAAACTAGCAGAGAATAAACTATGGCACAGTACCTATGTTTTAAAATCTTTTACAAACATAAGGTTTTCGAAAACAACGTGAAATGTGTAAAAGAGAGCGAACACTGCAATTATCGATTCTAAATATGTATATTTTGTTCCCATAAATAAGTCAGAGCCTGTATTATTTGTATGATAAGATAAACACTTCATAATTGCCTGTATTTGTACGTACATTTTACTATAGGTCTACACCATTGGTCGAATGAAGTTGTAAGATCATGATGAATTCGGTGGTAAAGAATACTGCAACTGACTGAGTTTGGCATTAATCGGTTGAATTGAATTGGATTTATTTGCCTGTAGACAACTGTTATGTTGTATAAGGCAACGCCATTTGTTAAATGACGTTAAAGTCTGAACCATGAGCAACCAACTCGCAATATAATCGGAGTTTTCTAAAACATATATACATTGAAACGAGAATCCAAACGGCCTATGACATCAATTTAAGATTTCGATGTAACTTCGAGGGTGTGCTGAAAAATAGTGCCTCCGAATATTTTATGTAAATACTCTTAAAGCTTTTCAAATGAAATAACCTTTATTAACATTGAATTTCTTTAATCTTCATGTCATCATATTTACTTCTCAACATATTAGCGACGAATACGTTTGCCCCAATGAGAGATCATTTTGTTGATGATACTGTTCTTGTAGAATGTTTGACTTTATTGACAGAGTCACAACCTCAACTCCACTTACATTACTTAATAACTATCAGTGGAAAGTCCTCGAAGGTGTTCTATAAATTTTGGAAACAGATGAAAATCGGATGGAGCAAAGTTGGGACTTTGTGGAGGATGATCGATGACAGGCGTCGGATTGCTGCAGATGTCACAGCAGTTGTGTGTGGTATGGCATCGTCATCGTACACAACTTTCATTCATCTACGGTTTCAATTGGAGGGACGTTTCCTGCGTTTAGAAGCTCGATTATAGCACGCTGTTTCTCATGTACTGACATGGTTATGTTACACGCCGCCGAGTTACACATTACAATTTGGAGCCCTTAAGCGACAGAGGGTGCAATAAGTGGGAAAGTTGAACAAGTGATATGCATGACATGTAATACATCAACCGATACTGGGAACAGAATAAAAAATTTAGAGGCATTATTTTTCAGCACTTCTTCATATTTCATGCAGTTTTTGCCCTATTTGGCTGTAGTGCACAGTTTGTCGATACTTACCCGCACGACCATCAATAAATGTAAACCACTGTAAAGAGAGAGCAGGCAGTACTTTTTACTGTATGAGATTTTAAAATTTCTCACCATACTGTTCCCTCTCGGAGAAAGGGAGCAATGATTGCCTCTGCTTTTATTTCTCATTTATTTACATTTCCCCTATTGGTGATGGGCTAACTATAGTCTACCTGTCACACTTCAGTCATTTGTAAGGTTGCAGCAGTAAGCTATCTGAGTTTTTGGACTATATTTGGAACTGAATGGGGGCTAAGGTGTCGACTGGACTAATTTGATTGTTGAATGTTAGAAAAGTAGCCCGAGTATATGAGAAGGATAAAGGCACAGATTTTTTATTGCCCATAAGTAATCTGATATAGATGTTCAGTGAAACATGAAGTGTTAATAGCCGTTGTTTTCTCATAAATGTTCAGTGAAATAAAAAGTTTTGCTTTAACTGTTGTTTTCTAAAAGTTTATAGTTATGGTATCCAAGCATTACGCATCTTGAGGAACACAACTATTCTAATCCTGCTCCACACACTAAAACATTATGAGTGGCAATTGCGACATGACTAAATATATCTATGGCAGTATTTATCCAGACGCTGGGTAGCATTCATGTGGCTAGCTGGTTAGTGAAATCACAATATATGTCAAGAATCTGGGAAGTATCGTGGAAGTATTAGATTATTTCAAGAAGGCCTGAGTAATAGTAAAATTACTGAAGTCCAAATTCACTAGAAGAAGTGTAAAATTTCTTGGCCACGTTGTAATAGAGGAGATTATTGCACCTGATTGGGACCAACAGAAAACCATTATCAGTTTTCCTGTGCCTAAATGCAAGAAATAATTGTGCACATTTTTAGGCCTGTACAACTTTTACAGTGCTTAGTCGGGAAGCATGGGCAAAATAACGAAAGCCTACAAGGAGTACTAAAGAAAGAAAGTGTTTGAGTATCAACAAAAGAACTCAGCACAGGTTTCAACAAAATCAAACGGAAATTGAACAGCATAGTGATTCTGTTCCATCTGCACCTAGCACAAAAATTTTTTAGGCTGCGGCAGCTCAGAATTCAGGTTTGATGTTTATCTTTATGAAGTTCGAGAAAAAGAGCATGGAAAACCGATCAGAGCAATAGCCTTTGTCAGTCACACTCTGTCAAAACGGAAGAGAAAACTTTCAGTCACTAAGAAAAAATCATTGACAGTGTTATTTGATTTTTAGAAATTCAGATGCTACCTTACATGTAGAACAACTGAAGTAATTGTCAGTTACAAAGCCTAACACTTGCTGGATGTTTGCATCCCAGGAGTTTCTATACATAGCAGGCTCAGAAGAAAGCTATACCTGATGCACTATCAAGAATGTCAATAGGTCCAGCAGAAGTGGACGCTGCTGGACCCCAAGTCCAAGAAATATAGAATACCATGATGCAAAATATGAAGCATGGAAAATTTGTACCTCAGTTGGTGAATATCATTCACCCTGGGCAGAGCGCAGATGAATGTCTGCTAATGGTTAAAACACAATACGATTTTCCAGGGCAAAAAGATTGTAAATTTCTTTCTTGAAAAACTTGGGAATTCTGTACTGGTGAAGTTATGTGGATAGGGAAGCTTGTAGGATGTGCATGCCAGATCATGTGGTACTAGGGCTTATATTGTAACTACATCTAAGTAACACTCATTATGTCACAAAGAAGTGCCTGGAAACAAGTAAGAAAGATGCTTAAAATACGTATCTTGTGCCAGAAGACGAGAACTAACACCCTCAGATACAGAGGTTATAACACCCCGCAATACTCACAAGGTTGAAAAAATGGCAGTGGATCTATTAGAAACGTTGTCAGGGAGGTACCACATACGTTTTAGTAGCCATTGAAGTACATGAGATTTTTACCTAAACTTGCAGTGACCAAAGGATCAACCAGTTGGTCACAAACAGACAAATGACTAGTTGTGATATATTTTTTACATAGTGTTCATTTGATTGTGAATCGTTTGCTATTGCTGTGTAACAAGCTATTGTGATGCAGCTCACATGTGCTCCAGTTTCCACACGAGATTAGAATCTGGCACTCTAGCCTTTGCCTGATGTAGAGACCCTGTCTCCAGTGGGACACCTCGTCAGCTGATTGCCTCCAGCTGGGCTCCATACATTGCCTCCCATGTCAACAACGGCATTTGTGTCACAGCTCCTATGTCTCTGTGCTGCCTCCACCATACTGGCTTGAGGTCAGATAAAATTCCGCAATGGTTTAGATTAGATTAGATTAGGTTTACTTTCATTCGAATTGATCTGTAGTGAGGACGTCCCCGAGGATGCAGAACATGTCAGAAAAACAACAATACATGACAAATATTTACAACTCAAACAAATAAGCTAATGGACCATTCCACAGGTGCCAAGTGGAATGATCGTCATCTTTTAATGAACACTATATGAAAGGATCATTTTACAAATACTAATGCACTGAATTTAAAATAAAAAGTTTATTTATTTATTTATAAGGTAATAAATGTGTAATACAACTACTATAATACTTATTTACAATGAACGCATTACAGCACTAAAATGGTGCAGAAGTTAGATTGTACTTACACATACACACATACACACACACACACACACACACACACACACACACACACACACACACTTATTTACAATGAACACATTACTGCACTGAAATTGTGCAGTACTTATATTGTATATATATACAAATCAGTTGGTTCTATTGAGAAATTCATCAGTGGAGTAGAAGGAGTTGGCCATCAATAAATCCTTTAGGCTTCTCTTAAACTGAATTTCATTGGTTGTTAAGCTTTTTATGGCTGCTGGCAAGTTATTGAAAATGTGTGTTCCTGAATAATGCACACCTTTTTGTACAAGACTAAGTGACTTTAAATCGTTGTTAAGATTATTCTTATATCTAGTATTGATTCCATGAATTGAGCTGTTGGTTTGAAAAAGTGATATATTTTTAATGAAAAATTTCATTAAAGAATAAATACATTGGGAAGCAGTAGTTAGTATCCCTAGTGCCCTAAACAGGCTTCTGCAGGATGTTCTTGAGTTCACACCACATATAACTCTTACTGCACGTTTTTGTGCCTGGAAAACTTTAGCTTGGCTTGATGAATTACCCCAAAAAATAATCCCATATGACATTATGCAATGAAAGTAAGCATAGTATGCCAGCTTTTTCATTTTTATACCCCCTATGTCTGATACAATTCGCATTGCAAATAGAGATTTGTTAAGACGCTTCAGCAGTTCTGTGGTGTGCTTTTCCCAGTTGAATTTATTATCAAGCAGTAATCCCAAGAATTTAATACTGTCCATTTCTTCTATCTGCTTGTCATCGTATGTTAGGCATATACTCGTGGGACACCCCTTACAAGTTCTGAACTGCATGTAGTGTGTTTTTTCAAAGTTTAGTGACAAAGAATTGGCTAGGAACCAGTGATTAATGTCCACAAATATTTTATTAGCTGATCTTTCTAAGACTACACTTGATTTGCTATTTATTGCAATATTTGTATCATCGGCAAACAAAACGAACTTGGCATCTGGTAATGTTACTGATAAAAGCTCAGTGATACACACAAGAAAAAGTAAGGACGCTAAAATAGAACCTTGTGGGACCGGTGCTTGCACTCCTGCCGCACTCTGAATGTCACCCTCTGCATCAGTGAGCTTGTCCATAGCTGTTCAGAGATCCATGTTTGAACCACAGTGACACCATAGTTGTGTGAGTATAGGTACTTTGTGCAGTCCCCATGCCTCCACTGTGTCGAGGATTGATTGCTGCATCATGCTTCCACGATGGAATGGCCAGTCATTTTTCAACAATGTGACCTGTGTGCGCTTTTGCTAGTTATATTAAATGCCAGTGTACAATGTTCTTGAACGTGACATGCTTTCATGGAACTCACACCCTTAGGGCTTACGCCACAGATTATTGTGGGCAGTTTGCAGCCAACACTGCCTGTTACTACTGTCACTAACTGGCCGGGTGAGGGTGCATCCACCACGTGGCGGCTGGCCCAGTGTGCTGATGTCATGGGGTGCTGCCAAATCCTTGCTTAACAGCATGCGCCACCAGTGCAGCTGTTTCTTCAGCACTATGAGCTGCACGGGCCCCAAGCATGTGTCACACACTCTAACCGCAGGCCGTTTTCTCACAGCCCCTGATTTCTGCTCTCCAACGGGGTATATGTGTGGCAGTCACAGCACTGAAATGCGTGAACAACAACAACAACAACAACAGATCTGCTGTTCACAGTCAGCACAATGGGAGTGGTTCACTGCGCCTACTGGCACGTGCATTTACTATTAGACCAAATGTTGTAAATGGTGTGGAGTTCATGGAATGAGAGTAGGCAGTGCGAGCTGAGAAATGTAACTGTGCAGAAGTGATTCCTCAGTCTCATTCTTCTAGCCAAAGACCATATGGATCGAGCTTAATGTGAGCTCCCCATCGACGTGTATAGGCAGTTAATTTGACACCATTCACTTCATTTCGTTTGGTTTATCGCCTCCTTGTAGGACACAGTGCCCCACACGCCAAGAAGGAAGCAGTTAATTTTCGAGTGCGCTGCAAGTCCACTGTTTCCCACACTCACGTGATATATCAATCCAACAGGGCCAGTGTTTGGGCTCACTGACTTGCGATAGGACTGAACTATTTGTTCTACAGCATTTATCATGGCCACATGGTGATGAGTGCACTGACATTTACAAATGGAACTCATTTGTTAGTTATCAGTGTATTAATTTGTGATGAATAAATGTAATCTTTGGCAAACAGGTTCTCTCAATTTCTGTCACCACACCCTCTCCACTGAACATAATCTTTGGGTGCAGCAATAAAGTCGGCTGATCACATAACTGAGTGACAGGGGGCGATCTCCACTTATACTCACTTCAATGCCTAGAACATCAAGAAATGCTAGAGAAGTAAATGAGATAGTGAAAGGTGAAGGTGACAGTGAGACACTCTGACTTAGCGAAATTCCACAAACCCCCTTTCAGACCTAATTTTGATAAGGACCAATGACAGGGCAAAGGGGGTTTGTGTATGTGTGCTGGGGACAACGAAACAGACTCAGCTTTTGTTTCCCAACCATAGGTTTAAATGGATGAACATATAGCAGTCACTTAGGCACCGTAGGTTTTTATTTTGTATCTTCAGTGTGTTGAGAGGAAGTGAGAAAGTCTGTGCAGGAGTTGAACAGGGTTGCTGCCTCCTCAAAGCAAGATCAGCCAGGGCCAGGCATCAACATTGTGCAGTTGCTGGGCGAACCTGCTCACTCCTCAATGCTTCCTATGTGCAGCACGACTGGGTGCCAACTTGTGCATATATGGCGCGAAAGTCACTTCATCACCAATCGTGCTGCTGGGATTGGTTGATATGTGGGATAGCTGTCCTCAGTCCACTCAGATTGAGTCAGCTGGCAAGGTCTGTCAACAATACCACAATCGTGTATCACAGGTGAGTAGGCCCACCCTTTGGTCCAAAGGACAACGAGACATGGCACCACTCAAATAAACAAAGAGTGATTTTGTGAGTGTGAAACTGAAGTGTAAAATGTTTTTCGATTTTCATTTTGCTGTTTTTTTTTTTATTTTTCAGCGGACTATAAGAACTTAATAATGACTTAAATTCAATATGATCAATTTCTTAAGAGATAATAGTTTAGTTCCCACAGTACTATGAGTAAGATACTTGTACAATTGATAATGCCAAAGTAATATCTGTACCTAATGGTAAGACATTAACATTGTGTCAGTTTGAGGGATTTATATTTTCCTGATCTGAAGCGTTTTTTGGTCCTCTTGTTTTCCAAAATTCTGACAACTTTGCAAAAATATTTAGTTATGTAATATAAGAAAACGATAGTAAACTATCTGTATTTTTGGAGCACTTTGGATTATGTTTGTAATGGAGTGGAGGCTAGGATGCCGAGTGGAGTAATGTGATCGTCAGATGTTAGAAATGTAGAAAAGTACTAAGAATATGAGAAGGTGAAAGGCATAGCCTATGTGTGTACTAACTGTTTGTGATCAGAAACAGGCATTCAGTGAAATAGAAAGTTTTAATTTAACTGTTGGTTTTTGAAAGGTGTTCAGTGAATCACAAGTTTTGATTTAACTGTTTCTTGAAACTTATGGTTCTGATTATCAGGTGGTATGAGTAATGTGGCACTTGACTGTTCAGTTCCTGCTCTCCCGTACTGACACCTCACATTTTGTAATCGATAATTCACTAAACTTCACCAACATATACTTTGTGAAACATGCACATCATTATGTGGATGAACACGCTGATGGCACCTGGCAACTTGAGGGTAAGCATTTGAGTAGAAATAGTACTGATAAGACTATTTTATAGAAAGAAAATGGTATGTGTGTGTGTGTGTGTGTGTGTGTGTGTGTGTGTGTGTGTGTGTGAGGATCTAATAAGTGGAATGTGAGAGTAAGAAGGTAGGTAGGTAGGTTTACAGTTAGGTGGTAAGAAATGGATTGGGGCCTCCATCTGGGAAGAGGTGAGAGAGATAGGTTAGAATTTTAGCGTAAAAAGATTTCATGGGTGATTACACACACTGGGAAAGGAAGGCGACTAACAGTACCTTTTTACCAGACACAAAAACAACTCTTAAACGCCGCCAACGAATACAGCAGCATATCCATATCGTCTTACAGCAAGGAAAGTCAGACTGTTTCGGAACTCTACAGTTTTCTTTGCAAAAAATTAACGAAGTGTTGGAAGCCATGCCACCACCACACCTTCACAAGTGCCTCACCACATCGTTCACTCCTTCACAGAAATCAACTATTAAGTGACTGAGCCAGCTAACCTAATCTCTTTGCTGATACCTAGAAAATATCCTCACCTTATCCAATGATCCAAATGTCAGCCACTTAATGGCACTGTATGTTTATCACTAACAAATTCATCTATCCCATCTCTTGCCGCCAGATTTCAATACTTGTTCACCACATCAAAAACATTGAATAAAACTAGATAAAACTATACTTCTGAACAAACACAACATAGTGCACTGTCACACAATTACTTGTCGCAATCTTAGAAAAACCCTTTGTTTATCCTAGAAGTCGTGGGCACTGTTTACGGTATCGTCCTGACTGAACTGCAGATAGTCTCCTCATGCTCCCATTCTTTAAATCTAAAAATTACATCCCCTCCCCAAGCGAAACACTGTCATATCTACCCAACAGTCTAACTTACATCTTCAGTTGGGTTCTTGAATAAATCTTAGTCCAGCTCATTTACAATCCTCTTTAACAGCACATAGTTATTTACAATAGACTGTAACAGCATTGGATTACTGTCTTTGTGTCTCCCAACCTCACAAAATCTTTGAGTGAATGTGTATACTGGTCTCCTTTTCAAATTATAAACATATGCATCTTCAGTAAATGGTGCTCACCTCATAGCTTCATGTCGTATATCCTATATCAGTTTTGTCATCATTTATAATGCTCAATTCCACATCTTCCATCCATGCAATAAGATTCTAAAGGACAGATTCTGTCCCAAATCGTTTATCATTGGTATTAATCCAAAGAGTCCTTAGCATCATATCCATTTTCTATCAAACTCCAGAAAATATAGAGCAACGGGAACACAAGCTATCAAAAAATCTGACTACAATGAAATGAAAGCACAGTTGTTTAATGGTGCAAGATCGATGACATCTCACACTCTTGGCAAGTCACATGTATAGTGGGAGGGTTTTTAAATATAATTTAATGTTGACTTTCCATGACAAACCCCCTATATCACAAATAGGTTTTCAAATGGAATGAATGAAAGTATATATATATATATATATATATATGAATCATACATTTTCATTAGAAATGACGCACAGCAGACCGGTAGAGATTTCAGATGAGTTAAGAAAATTAAGTTCAGAACGAATGTAATAGTACTGGGCTGAGTGCAAGAAGCAAGTAGTCCAATCTTCAAAGAGAAAGTGAACATGGAATGACTCAAGTGGTCCAATGTGGCCAATCAAGTTAATAATATATATACAGGGTGCAAATTTTACGTTGACAAACCAGAATAACCCGAAAAATAAGCTTCACTCGAAAAAATGTGTAGAATCCAAAGTTGATTATTTTCGAGGGGGTCATCTGCTGGTGCTAAAATTAGCCCCCTGGAGGGTGGGGTGGGAGGCAACTTTAAAATTTCAAATCGGAACACCCATTTCTTATTGTAGAATAAGATTCTACGTAAAAACTACGTACATTTTGTCTTAGACATTTGTTTTGATTCTTGGTAGCTGGTGCTGTAATTCAAGAAAATCCATGTTCTCATCTTTGCATGGAAAATCGCTACGTATAAATAAAAAATACTTATTTACTTCGTAAATTTTGATTCACTAAAACTAAAACTCTTCCCTCTCTCCCCTTAGGGTGAGGTTTGACAGAGAGGAATTAAGAGTTTTACAAATGTTGAATGTATAGAAAAAATTAATATGTGGGTCAACATTTGTAAAACTCTAATTCCTCTCTGTCAAACTCCATCCTATGGGGAGAGAGGGAGAGTTTTAGTTTTAGCGAATCAAAATTTATGAAGTAAATATGCACTTTTTTAATTTATCCCGCTCGTGATATACGGGAAATCCCGGTTCGAGTCCCGGTCCAGCACAAATTTTCATTGTCATCATTCCATTCTACATATAATGGTTGTCCTTATTCGCAGTTTCGAATTTATTTAATGTATTTCATCAGGGCTGTAGTCGTTGCAGTGTAAATTCCTTTGGACATATACGCATGTCCATAGGAACTCTGCACCGTCATCAGAATAACACAGGCACTGTAGTACTGTACAGATACCTTGGGTAGATGTTAATCTGCGCTATCGGATGATACTCATATAACTGCTCAGCCTTTTGGAACAACAAAGAATTTACATATATACCACCTGTCGTGCTGCAGTCACCTTACCCCTCCAATGGTCTCCTTTAGCCCTCGCCAACCCATCATACCCACAGTTCACAGATGGGAGAATCCATCTGCCAACCAGAACAACCAGAATAACGGCTGTATCACCCCTTGCAATGGTCATTGCACACCAACCCACTGCTAAAGGAACATGTCATTCGAGGCTGTAGCTGCGCATCTGTCTTGTTCACCGTTGTGGACGACGCAGTTCGGCTTCCTGCATCCAGAGAATGGGGTTTTTTGTCCAGGCAAGAGATAATGGGCCAGTCTTTTAGCAATCCTAAATGGGTTTTAGTAAGGACCTACTAGGGTGGCTCAAGGACAAATGATTTTTCCCACAATGACTGTGTTTTTCAGCTGCTGTTGAAAATAAACTTTGAAAAGCCCTGGAAGAAAGCAAAAAAAAAAAAAAGTTCAAATGGCTCTGAGCACTATGGGATTTAACTTCTGAGGTCATCAGTCCCCTAGAACTTAGAACTACTTAAACCTAACTAACCTAAGGACATTACACACAGCCATGCCCGAGGCAGGATTCGAACCTGCGACCGTAGCGGTCGCGCAGTTCCAGACTGTAGCGCCTAGAATCGCTCGGCCACTCCGGCCGGCAGCTGTCTGTTTTCGACAGTGAATGCTCTGATGCGACGTCATATTTTCCAGCATTATGTCATGTTGCTCACAGCACCAGACAGTATTATTCTTTGAAATTACATGTAACATATTGAGCAAGGGTAGTGTATAAGGGGTTTTTGAGCAGTGCTTGTAGTAGCGGCTCCATAGGCAGATGGTTAGCCATACTGACCACTAAAGTTTTGACCTGGTTTCGATTCCCATTGCTACCACCACTTATTTTTCTTTTTATTTTATTCTTCGCAATGGTAAACAGTTGATTACAAAAATTTGCTACATATTAAAACAATTCAGTTTACATATTTAAGATTAATGTCTGCAATTTAGTTACAATTACTACCCTTTTAAGCCAAAAGGCTGACGATGGTCGCAAAAAAAGCGAGTATACGAGCAAACTTAGATGAAAGTTTTTTTTCGTCACTGGTGCCACATCAATGAATTTATTAAAATAAGGTGGTACTTTCCACTTTTGCTGCTTTAACTTTATTGCTTCACGACTAGTTTCAGCCTTCGAAGCGATTCTCAAGTGATTTTGTGGTTCTGCGATAGAAAACTATGTCTTACGTATTGAAATTTCAGTGTCTTTAAATTTGGTTTTGTATTCATTTTGGTCCACAAATACTGTCTTGTTGGTTTGACAGTTTGACATTTACAAAGATATAATACTTTACGTCCACTGAATGGAGACAGGTGGCCTTTTCAGACGAATCAAGTTTTATGCTCCATCAAACAGTTGGCCGTTCTCGTGTACTAAGCGAAACGTTTGAAAGCAAACACAGGAGGGAGCATTATGGTACGGGAAAAGTTTCCACGGTATTCCCTGTGTAATCTCGTCGTTGCGGAAGGCAGAATGGATCAACACAAAAATGAATCTATCCATGGGGACCACGTCCACACACACATGCAGTTTTTTTTTCCCCAGTCACTATGGCATCTCCCAGCAGGACAATGCAACATGTCGAACAACTCGTAATGGACGTGCATGGCTCGAAGAGCGCGATGATGAGTTTACCATACTCCCATGCTTACCAAACTCCTGGCTTTAAAGCCAATCGAGAATTTATGGGACCATACTGATCGGGCTGTTCGCACTATGGATTGTCAACAGAGAAAGCTATAGCGCAACTGGCCACGGCATTGGAGTCGGCATAGCTTCTCATCCCTGTCAGTATCTTCTGGAACCACACTGACTCTCTTCCTGCACGTCACGCAGCAGTCCGCGCAGCAAAAGGTGTTGTTCTGGCCTTTGACATTTGGCCAAATTAATGTGACTAGGCAGTGTATTAGGCTGTGGCGCCATTAAGTAGCTGGAGATGGTGTTTTTAAACGAGACGGAGTTGAAACCTGGTAGCCAAGGAAAGGCAGGATTCGGCTACAATTGTGGACGGGGCCGTAACCAGTTACTATTGGTTACCTTTTGCAGTTACACACAATTTATTTTAAACCAGTAATTCCAGACTCAACAATAAATAAAAATTCCACACATTACAATGAAGCAATAAACAATTGTGTAAATAATAGTGTTTTCAGTGCGTTACAATTTAGCAAATCACCATTAAGTACAGATACAGCAGATAATGTTTTAAAAGCAAGCCACTGTAATCTGGGCAGAAGGCCTTACACGCCAGGAATGGCAGTAAATTAAGAATTGCTTAGAACTCGCTGCAACTTACAAATTAGGTAACGACATACTAAAGACAAGTCGCCACAAACACAGCAGAAGGCACCAGACGCCAGGAATGGCAATAAATAAGGTTTTAAGGCTTACTGCTAAAATACAAATACCAAATTAGAATTTTAAGGCAAATGCCCACAATCAAGGCTGAAGGCCTTACACGCCAGGAACGGCAATAATATAAAACATTTAGAAACCTGCTGTAAAACAGGAAATACAATAGCAAAGGTTAATTAAAAAAGAAAAAAACAATCACTGATCACCAAACGGGTGAAATAAGATGATGGTAAACTTTGTAACACAATCCTAAACACCCACTGAACACTACACTACTAGATTTATTCCAGAAGGCGATCAGAACCATTAACTAGACGTATATAACCTTTAATGTAGGCATTACAAGGCATTGTAATAAATAATACAATAATAAAACACGAGGACCAGTACACAAGTTCCTTAAAGGGTACTGAAGCAGATTATACCCGCAGAAGGCGTGCACTGAAGGAGAGTTACACTGAACTACTGGCCATCAGAACTCCTTTTAGAACACACATGTCTTACAAGAACCAGGGGACCACAGACGGTGCTCCAGGAACTGACCTCTGAGAATGTCCGACAACAAACATTTTCGCGAGCGGTGAGATAGGCAGACAAGAGTTGCATTCACTTCACAAGATGGTAACTCAGACTAGTGGCGGTCTAACGGATGACTAACGATATTCTTGCTGAAGCTTCCTGACGTCCGATAAACCAAATGCAACGATGGAACAATGTGCTAAAGCTGGAACCGGAGGTCTGCAGTACGTCCCCAAAATACTGATTTTAGAGTGCCCCGAACGACAAAGAAATCAGAGTAGAAGATTCAACAACCGGCCTACAATCAAGAAAGCTGTCAAAACTGCACTCCTTACGGGACAGCAGCGGTAAGGCGAGGAAACGTACACTGCCGTTACATACACTGACTCCAGGGCAGTTAACCGAGGCCTTAGCGGCCACCAGGCAAGGAAAAATACCGCTGGTTGAACTTAACAAATTGTAACAAGTTGACGCAGTAAATAGTAATAAGAAGTCGAGGAAAGCTAATCAGATCCGCCGTCCCCAAGCACTCTACTCGCTGAGCAGCAACACGAACCCAGGTCTCTGGAGAATGGCGAGATCTCGCAATGGTGGAGGTTTCTCTACTTCGATTGAAATGCACTCATCTTTAAAGCTTTCTGGATCCGGTTTACGACGAGGTCGTGCACCTTCGTGACCATAGCCCTTCCATCCGGCAGTCCATGCGTCCGCCAGCGGTTGCGGAGTGTTCTGACACTACGCGGACCTGGCTCCTCCTGAGTCCCTGACAGAACTAGCCCACTCACACGACACGGAAAAACAACGACGTCGCCCCAAAGATAGGGCAACAGTTACTACATACCGATAATCGCCGCTGCTGCCACTAGCGGACAGGACAACACAAGAAGAAGACAAACAACCGCAACCATGCCAACTAAACTACACAAAAAAAAAAAAAAAAAAAAAAAATGGTTCAAATGGCTCTGAGTACTACGGGACTTAACAGCTGGGGTCATCAGTCCCCTAGAACTTAGAACTACTTAAACCTAACTAACCTAAGGACATCACACACATCCATGTCCGAGGCAGGATTCGAACCTGCGACCGTAGCAGTCGTGCGGTTCCTGACTGCGCGCCTAGAACCGCGAGACCACCGCGGCCGGCTAAACTACACCGTCTGGCCTCCAAGAGAGGGCAGACACATACAAACAGCACCAATGCGAGCCGCACCACGGCTCAGGAGTTACAAGATTCAATAGAAGTGTTGCGTTTTTGTGTGTGTGTCTTTCCTTTTTGATTTGAAACTGTTATCGTGTTCTGTTTTAGGAGGAGATTATCGGCGGGAACTACTAAAAACCCTTCTGAAACGGTGGAGAGACTGTTTGCGGTGTTCGTTATCCATTCTAGTGCCGAGATCTTCTTTTGAAACTAGTTGTATTTTCTATCTGATATCTATCTGCAGCTAGCTACTCTGTGTGTGAAGATACAGACTTTTGCTGACCTCTTAGATATGGAAGCATAGCCAATGTGAACATTATTTTTAACGTGGCTGTGAATTGCGAAAGTCTTCCTACATTCGCAGTTGTAATTCATCTCAAACACCATTAGGGGGTATACTGTATATACCGATCCTTCAGTGTAAGAATACTTAGGCCGTAAAGAGGTTTATGCCAAGACTTTCGGCTATAAGCTGTACACATTGTTTCTATAGCACACTTTGTAGAATAAATACATTTTTGACCTTAACTTCATTGCCCTAAAATATTTTGCCATTGGACTGTGTCGTGTGAAAGTACCCAAACTATACTAGATCTCCTTCCAACATAATAACAAAGACAAGCGATCTGTTTGGTTAGCTTATCCACGTGCTGGTGCGTCATCAGTTTATCATCTACCAGAATTCCCAGGAACTTGACGTACGCTATATCTTGACACGGAAACAAGCAAAAAGACCAGGACCTGCAGGGATAAAGTGTCCCATATCTAGGGCATCCACGATTAGCCGCGATAAAACGTACGGGATTGGGCGCCCTGTCCTCCCCGAGCCTACCAGTTACACATTCAGCCAAATTGAGGTCTGGCCGTATCACAGTCAAGTGATACGGGTGTTATTGAATTCACAGTCACTATATTTAACGTGACACAGCTTTCAGAAGACGAAAATCGAATTCCGATCGTCAGTTGTTTTACGTAAACGGCGTATGGAAATCAGCTGTTCCGAATTCTGATTTAGTCAATACAATGACTCTTTCTCTTCTATTATCCGAATTCTTTTTTGTAAAGAAGACGTAACCTGACAACGCAAGCACACATCACAAACGTTTGAGCCCTTACATGGAAGTAAAAATTTATTGTGGAAGTGGAAATCCGGCAGCTAGAATAGCATTTCCAGAACAGATATTGGGTTGTTAACATGCATTACGTTTACAGGCGACACATCTTCCAGAACTCAAAAACCGATTTTCGGAAGCTGTGTTTATATTTTAAGATCTGAAGCGGGTTTCTCCCATAGATGTACATCATAAGCTGCTTAGTAAATATATAAATAAAAAGTAAAATATGAGGTCTGGAAAGCAAGTGTTCCAGTTTCTGATTTAGTCAACACAATCGCTATTTCTTGTCAGTTAAACATAAGAGAGAGACAGCTTCACCAATATTTCTAGTTCTCCTTCGATGCACAAAAAGTTTTTCCGTCCATATTACCCGGATAATTTTAAAAACAAGAAGATGCCTGACAACGCCCAAGCACTTTTCAAAAAATGGGAGCGAAAAGTGATTGTGGAAGTCGAAAATGGCTGCTAGAACCAGATTTCCAGAATCGATTTTGGAGTGTTTACATGACCAACCAGAAGCAGTATTGGGTAATCTGTTTACGAAATCTGGTTTTGGGAGCTCCCTGTAAATATAGTGCGTGGCAACAGAGGCAGTCGCTCTCCGCTTCATTGAAACGAGCAGCCAATCTTCTCCGTATTGTCATCGAACTGTTCTTTTTCTTTCATCTTATTTGTATACATTATGCGATCAAAAGTATCCGGACACCTGGCTGAAAATGACTTACAAGTTCGTAGCGCCCTCCATCGATAATGCTGGAATTCAGTATGGTGTTGACCCACCCTTAGCCTTGTTGACAGCCTCCACTCTCGCAGGCATACGCTCAATCAGGTGCTGGAAGGTTTCTTGGGGAATGTCAGCCCATTCTTCAATTCTTCACGGAGGGCTGCACTGAGGTGAGGTATCGACGTCGGTCGGTTAGGCCTGGCACGAAGTCTGCATTCCAAAACCTCCCAAAGTGTTCTGTAGGATTCAGGTCAGAACTCTGTGCAGGTCGGTCCATTACACGGATGTTATTGTCGTGTAACCACTCCGCCACATGCCGGGAATTATGAACAGGTGTTCGATCGCGTTGAAAGATGCAATCGCCATCCCCGAATTGCTCTTCAACAGTGGGAAGCAAGAAGGTGCTTAAAACATCAATGTAGGCTTCTGCTGTGATAATAAACAACAAAGGGTGCAGCCCCCCCCCCCCCCCCCCATGGAAAACATGACCACACCATAACACCACCGCCTCCGAATTTTACTGTAGGCACTACACACGCTGGCAGATGACGTTCACCGGGCTTTCGCCATACCCAACCTCGCCATCGGATCGCCACATTGTGTACCGTGATTGGGCACTCCATACAACATTTTTCTACTGTCCAGTTGTCCAATGTTTACGCTCCTTACACCAAGCGAGGCGTCGTTTGGCATTTACCGGCGTGATGTGTGGCTTATGAGCAGCAGCAGTTCGACCACGAAATCCAAGTTTTCTCACCTCCCGCCTAACTGCCTTAGTACTTGCAGTGGATCCTGATGCAGTGTGAAACTCCTGTGTGACGGTCTGGATAGATGTCGGCCTATTACACATCACGAACCTATTCAACTGTCGGCGGTCTCTGTAAGTCAACAGACGAAATCGGCCTGTACGCTTTTGTGCTGTACGTGTCCCTTCACGTTTCCACTTCGCTATCACAGAGCATTAGACGATGGCATGAACAATTCCGAGAAACAAGTTGTGTTTTGTAAGGGAAATCGCGGGGCCGTCCCCGAGTGTCTAACACAGAAGTCGAACGCATCCGCCGAAGTTTGCAAGGAGTCCGCAAAAAATCCGTTCGCCGTGCAGCTCGATAGCTCAACATGCCCCTAACGTCCGTCTGGCGTGTGTTGCGTCGTCGTTTACACATGAAACCATACAAAGTTCAACAACTGCAACTTCTTCCTGAAGGTGACAACAATATGTAGAGTTCTGTAATTTCGTTCTTGGCAAGATGGAGGATGACAGTTTTCTTCCACGATTAGTGTTTGGTGAGGAGGCAACTTTCCATTTAAATGGAAAGGTGACCCGTCATAATGTAAGAATATGGGGTACAGAACAACCATATGAAGTTGTATAACATGACAGGGACTCTCCTAAATGTAATATGTTTTGTGCAGTTTCATGGTAAAAGACGTCTGGTCCATTTTTCTTTGCCAAGAATACTGTTACAGGAAGCGCATATCTTGATATGCTATTCCCACAGTTGGAGATTGATTCGAACGACTTCATTGACCAACAGGATGGGGCACCGCCACACTGGCATCTGGAAGTGCAGGAATTTTTAAATCAAAGGATTACTGAACGAGGGATCGCCGCACTGGACTAAGTCATTCAGCCTTACATTACTGGCCTCCAAGGTAACCGGACATGACTGCGTGCGATTATTTCTTGTGGAGGTTTATAAAAGACTTTTTATGTGCCTCCGTTACCAACAGCAATGAATGAACTGAGACATCGCATAACAGCAGCGTTGGAAGCTGTAACTCAAGACATGCTCGCTGCAGTGTGGGAACAACTTGAATACCGCATTGACATATGCCGTGCATCTCAAGAGGGCCATGTTGAACACCTATGAAAAGGAATGAAAACAAATTTTTTGTGTTTCCCGTTCATCAAAAAACAAAATTCATTGTATATGTACTGGGTGATCAAAAAGTCATTATAAATTTGAAAACTTAGTAAACCACGGAATAATGTAGATAGAGAGGTAAAAATTGAGACACATGCTTGGAATGACATGAAAATTGCTAGGCGCGTGAAAGATCTCTTGCGCGCGTCGTTTTGGTGGTGATCGTGTGCTCAGCCGCCACTTTCGTCATGCTTGGCCTCCCAGGTCCCCAGACTTCAGACCGTGCGATTATTGGCTTTGGGGTTACATGAGGTCGCAAGTGTATCGTGATCGACCGACATCTCTAGGGATGCTGAAAGACAACATCCGACGCCAATGCCTCACCATAACTCTGAACATGCTTTACAGTGCTATTCACAACATTATTCCTCGACTACAGCTATTGTTGAGGAATGATGGTGAACATATAGAGCATTTCCTGTAAAGAACATCATCTTTGCTTTGTTATGCTAATTATTGCTATTCTGATCAGATGAAGCGCCATCTCTCGGACATTTTGTGAACTTTTGTATTTTTTTTTTGTCCTAATGAAGCCCCATGCCATTCCAAGAATGTGTGTCAATTTGTACCTCTCTAACTACATTATTCCCTGATTTATTCAGTTTTCAAATTTATACTGACTTTTTGATGACCCGGTATATTTGATTCAGAAATATGGACGTGCCAAATCGGATAATTCTTTCTGAGAGACCCTGTATTATGCTATGGAAGACATTCGCCTGCGCTTGCGTGGGACCTGTGGTAGTAATAGAATCACGCTGACAGCTGCGGACCACATGCGTCTCTTCGTGCTTGATGTCTTCCCCGACGACGACATGTTTCAGCAGCATAAATGTCCTTAGAATGAGATTTTCACTCTGCAGCGGAGTGTGCGCTGATATGAAACTTCCTGGCAGATTAAAACTGTGTGCCCGACCGAGACTCGAACTCGGGACCTTTGCCTTTCCCAGGCAAGTGCTCTACCGACTGAGCTACCGAAGCACGACTCACGCCCGGTACCCACAGCTTTACTTCTGCCAGTATCTCGTCTCCTACCTTCCAAACGTTACAGAAGCTCTCCTGCGATCCTTGCAGAACTAGCACTCCTGAAAGAAAGGATATAGCGGAGACATGGCTTAGCCACAGCCTGGGGGATGTTTCCAGAGTGAGATTTTCACTCTGCAGCGGAGTGTGCGCTGATATGAAACTTGCCCGTGAAAGGCAAAGGTCCCGAGTTCGAGTCTCGGTCGGGCACACAGTTTTAATCTGCCAGGAAGTTTCATAAATGTCCTTGTCTCGGAGCCAGAACCGTACTGCAGTGATTTGACGGTCACTGCAGCGAATTCACGTTGATGTCTGGGCGACCAAATTCTCCTGATGTAAATTTTACGGAAGCCGTCTGGTTGGCTATCGGGCGCCATCACCGCGCACGCAAATCAGCGACCCGATATTTACGCGGATTACATGACCTGTGCGTAGACATCCTTCATGCCATATATCTCCACAAACCTACCAACAGACTGTCGGATCCCTAATACGCTGAATCAGTGATGTGCTTCATTCCAAAGACAGACAGACAAGCTGCTAAGCAGGTGGTCATAATGTTTTGGCACATCAGTGTATTCTGCATGAAGAACCTCTCCACTCAGAGAACAGAAGATTATTAGGGATATTAACAACATCACACTTGCAGTATTACGACGTGCTCCTGGCAAATTCATCACACGAAGTCAGCAATGGCTGGACGCCCATGGCCACCACTTCCAGCATCTCTTACAAACAGGTAACTGTATGTTTTCGTGTCGCTTTCATGCGGGAAAGCCTGGTTCAAATAGCTCTAAGCACTATGGGACATAAGATCCGAGGTCATCAGTCCCCTAGACATAGAACTACTTAAACCTAACTAACGTAACGACATCACACACATCCACGCCCAAGGCAGGATTCGAACCTGCCACCGCAGCAGCCGCGTGGTTCCAGATTGATGCGCCTAGAACCGCTCGGTCGCAGCGGCCGGCTGGGACAGCCTGTATTGGAAAAAAAAACGTTTAGTGGTTGAGAGGGATAATGTGAATTGTTCAGAGCTGACGTAGTTTTGCTTACGCACATTTAGCTGCACCAGAAATTAAAAGACTGCAAGTCCTCGGCCGGCCGCGGTGGTCTAGCGGTTCTAGGCGCTCAGTCCGGAACCGCGCGACTGCTACGGCCGCAGGTTCGAATCCTGCCTCGGGCATGGATGTGTGTGATGTCCTTAGGTTAGTTAGGTTTAAGTAGTTCTAAGTTCTAGGGGACTGATGACCACAGCTGTTAAGTCCCATAGTGCTCAGAGCCATTTGAACCATTTTGCAAGTCCTCGTCGTAACGGGATGTGGAGATTAGGACGTAGCTCGCTAGGCGAAGATAAACTTGCGACTTCCGGATATTATAACTTTTAATTAAGATAATAATGGGAGAGTGCAAGTACATACGTCTTTATCGTACCGGCTCAAAAGAGCGATAGGCACCGAGATCGGTGAAAATATCGATTGAGGTACATCAAAAAATTGATAGTACAGCTTTCAATTTTCTGTCAGTGTACTCAGATATACCTCCCTACGATATCTTTGCTGCACGAGGACGGCGCGAATAAGAATCTTTACAAATATTTATTTATATGTGTTGGCCATTTGAAGAACCTACATACATTGCGTCCTCGGAGTGATGTTTTGGATTCATCATATGGCACCAAATATTGAGCTGCCTGGTAGTTAGCCTCGCTCCTAAACTTAAATTAAACCTCCTCAACCTGAAGGTTGGTTTGAACACTGCATTGTTTTACGTGGCGTGGTGGGTGTTATTTGAGTCAGTATGCCCTTGACGTCCTCTGAAGTCTGAGGTGGTTTACTCTACGTGTTGCAGGACTCTACAGTTTACTGTAGCCTCTGGAGCACGGTACAACTTTACCTTTCTTCATGTTAAGAAATCACTGCCACTGGTGATCGAAGCGATAAGAGAAAAAAAGAATGCTGAAAACGAGTAGTATCTGAGTCTTTAGAATTTATAGTCTGACACCCACTGAACTACATTTTTTGTGACCAGTGAACCAAACTACAGTGAAGGACTAGACGTTTAACCACATCCTGTGGTGCTAAGACAGCACCATTCCACCTCTCAGACAGCCAATCCTATAGGTGGTCACGTGACCAGCAGTCACAGCCAACAAATTGAGGTACGGTTTGGAAACCTCTGTCTTTGTGTTTTGGATAATATCGTCCAAATCGCTGTTTTCGTGTGTCTGAAAAGACTTCATGGCTCCCCCTCACCATTATCAGGCACTGTCAATCTCCCTCGACATTCAGAATTGCCAGATCGAAAACTCGAAAGGCCAGACTCGGCGTTATATTTAGCGGGAAATTTTCCTCTGGTACTTCGTGAATTATATTCTGTCGTGCTATTTCTGTAAATTACGTACACAAAAGGCTTATTTGGCGTGTGTTACAATTGCTGTAATATTACAAAGGCCTATTTCGTTTCATCTAGCAGACAGTGACAAAATAGATGCAATCAAATCGAGAAACAATACCAGTCTTGGGTATTATTCGTATCAACAGCTTTTTCAGTATTAGACAACAACATTTTCATTTTTCATTTAGCAAAACGTTTGAAGAACTTTGATGAGGTAACAGATGCTTTTGGAGAAAGGTAAGCACGCCGCGAAAAGCTGTAGCAACATTAGAGATAAAAAAAATAAATATAAAAGATGCTGGGACCTAAAGACTGGAGACATGTGCACTGTCTTGCTTGTCTCTTGTCTGAACTGGTTTTATGTTTCATGTACACTCCTGGAAATTGAAATAAGAACACGGTGAATTCATTGTCCCAGGAAGGGGAAACTTTATTGACACATTCCTGGGGTCAGATACATCACATGATCACACTGACAGAACCACAGGCACATAGACACAGGCAACAGAGCATGCACAATGTCGGCACTAGTACAGTGTATATCCACCTTTCGCAGCAATGTAGGCTGCTATTCTCCCATGGAGATGATCGTAGAGATGCTAGATGTAGTCCTGTGGAACGGCTTGCCATGCCATTTCCACCTGGCGCCTCAGCTGGACCAGCGTTCGTGCTGGACGTGCAGACCGCGTGAGACGACGCTTCATCCAGTCCCAAACATGCTCAATGGGGGACAGATCCGGAGATCTTGCTGGCCAGGGTAGTTGACTTACACCTTCTAGAGCACGTTGGGTGGCACGGGATACATGCGGACGTGCATTGTCCTGTTGGAACAGCAAGTTCCCTTGCCGGTCTAGGAATGGTAGAACGATGGGTTCGATGACGGTTTGGATGTACCGTGCACTATTCAGTGTCCCCTCGACGATCACCAGTGGTGTACGGCCAGTGTAGGAGATCGCTCCCCACACCATGATGCCGGGTGTTGGCCCTGTGTGCCTCGGTCGTATGCAGTCTTGATTGTGGCGCTCACCTGCACGGCGCCAAACACGCATACGACCATCATTGGCACCAAGGCAGAAGCGACTCTCATCGCTGAAGACGACACGTCTCCATTCGTCCCTCCATTCACGCCTGTCGCGACACCACTGGAGGCGGGCTGCACGATGTTGGGGCGTGAGCGGAAGACGGCCTAACGGTGTGCGGGACCGTAGCCCAGCTTCATGGAGACGGTTGCGAATGGTCCTCGCCGATACCCCAGGAGCAACAGTGTCCCTAATTTGCTGGGAAGTGGAGGTGCGGTCCCCTACGGCACTGCGTAGGATCCTACGGTCTTGGCGTGCATCCGTGCGTCGCTGCGGTCCGGTCCCAGGTCGACGGGCACGTGCACCTTCCGCCGACCACTGGCGACAACATCGATGTACTGTGGAGACCTCACGCCCCACGTGTTGAGCAATTCGGCGGTACGTCCACCCGGCCTCCCGCATGCCCACTATACGCCCTCGCTCAAAGTCCGTCAACTGCACATACGGTTCACGTCCACGCTGTCGCGGCATGCTACCAGTGTTAAAGACTGCGATGGAGTTCCGTATGCCACGGCAAACTGGCTGACACTGACGGCGGCGGTGCACAAATGCTGCGCAGCTAGCGCCATTCGACGGCCAACACCGCGGTTCCTGGTGTGTCTGCTGTGCCGTGCGTGTGATCATTGCTTGTACAGCCCTCTCGCAGTGTCTGGAGCAAGTATGGTGGGTCTCACACACCGGTGTCAGTGTGTTCTTTTTTCCATTTCCAGGAGTGTATTTAATGTTTCCTGTACTACAAAAGAGAAAGTTATTAGCCAATAGGCAATAATCAGTGCAAATTTTCTGAAGAGTTCTTATCCTCCCGGTCAGAAATAATCCCATCCGGTATTAGCTGCGAGTACTTTTAATTTTTTTTATTTTAAGGGTGGGTTTTAGGGCGTCAAACTGGCTGATTGCAGACTAGGAGCAGGAGAGGCACCACAGTACATTTTAATTTCCACTGTCTTGAATATAGGTTTGATGGCTTCCATTACAAAATACACACGTTTGAATTCCACAGAGCCAAATACAGTGGCGTGCGATAGAAAATTTGTGGTAAGTTCCTATGGGACCAACCTACTGAGTTCATCGATCTTTACGCTTACACACTACTTGATGTAACTTAAACTAACTTAACGCTAAGGACAACACACAGCCATGCCCGAGGGAGGACTCGAACCTCCGACAAGGGGAGCCGCGCGAACCATGGCAAGGCGCCTCAGACCACGCGGCGTGCGGTAGAAGAATGCTGTGTGAAGAGGTGTGGCATTGCTCTTTGGCACACTTAAGACCAAATAACATGACTTACATTTCCTCGAACATCTATGCTTTGTATATCACACTCTTCAGAGATATGTGCGCCACAAAATGAACATCTTTTTGAACAATGGATTTTTTTTAAATTTTTACGTCCATTCTCAAATGCTCGAGGGGTAGACATATCGAGTTTTTGCCCCGGTTCGGAAATATCGTAGATCCGGGGCTGCTAGCAGGACCGGTAAAAATTGTACGCGGATGATTCCAAAAAGTGTCTGCTGGAGCTGCATTTTTAGAAGACCAGACAAGGCATCGACAGTCTTTCCTGTTGCCAACAGAAGCGTGGATATTGACTACTGAGTTCAATGTCATTCATCAAGCTATAATTTACCTAATGTACTTACTCGATAAATGCCCTACGGTCCCTTACGAGGGCAGCCGAAGAAAAACTGTATATCCTTTGGCCCACTAAGTACTAAGAAGTCTTCATCTAGCTGCGGAGCTGCGTCAAGTGATTCATCTGCAATGGATAGCGCGACATCTTGGAAGTACGGGCAATGAACGTACAGAAAATGGTGCATCTACTTCCCACTGACATACCCCTGCCATACAGTTATTTCCGAAGTAGCCTCACCAGTCAAGCAAAAAGGGAATGGGCAAAGGTAGTGGACGTGGACTGTAACAACCCTTGGTTTTCCAACTGGACCCTTACGAGAGGAGAAATTGATACTATTAACAGACAAAGAGTTGGTCACACGAATACTAATAAAACGAGGCATTAGTTAAAATTGCTTCCCTCTCCAAACTGTGAATGCTGCCTCATTGATGAGAACGTAATATACAGGGTGATTAATTCCGCTGTAGTAATAACAGCACTAGTCAGAATGACGTCAAATTGCAACAGAATATTGTCGAAAAAGGGGGAAAACGAATGGCAGAAGAAAAATAAATAGTTACAAAATGTAGCAATAGATGGCGCTGTAAGCACCATAATTTAATCGTGGCCGACTACATATGACAAATGAATCGTACAACAATGCCTATGGTGTACGTTTGACGTTAAGCAAACTGTACTACTCAGTTCAAATGGTTCAAATGGCTCTGAGCACTATGGGACTTAACAGCTGTGGTCATCAGTGCCCTAGAACTTAGAACTACTTAAACCTAACTAACCTAAGGACATCACATACATCCATGCCCGAGGCAGGATTCGAACCTGCGACCGTAGCAGTCGCGCGGTTCCGGACTGCGCGCCTAGAACCGCGAGACCACCGCGGCCGGCTACTACTCAGTGTGCATGGGTGGCCCATGCACCATGGCAAGGTCATATCACTTCGGATGGGAAAAATCTGTTTTTAACTGTCCTGAGGCAAAAACCACAGAAAATGCATAAATCACATCGGTTTTAATTGTCCTGAGGCCAAAAACCGCATAAAAGGCATCAATCAAAATCAAATCGACTTATTAATTTCCGTGTGACTGGCGCAAACTATGTTCGTTTTCTGCAGCAAGTTGAAATCGAGAAACAGCATGTTCCACAACTGATCGAACTGTTTCGGGGTCACGTTCAGAATGTGTTGCGCAGTGCGTGCCTTCAATGCAGCTAGGTTTGCAGTCGGAACACTGAACACATCTTTCAGATAGCCCCACAGCCAGAAGTCACACGGAATAAGATCAGGTGATCTGGACGGACAGGCTCTAGGGAAATGGCGGCTGATAATTCTAGCATTTCCGAAATGGCGCTTCAGCAGCTGCTTAACTGGATTTGCAATGTGCGGAGGTGCGTCATCTTGCATAAAAATGATCCCATCCACGCTATTAGAGAGCTGGAATGACGTGGTCGCGCAAAAGACACTCATAGCGCTTACCAGTGACGGTATAGGTAACAGGACCGGAAGCACCAGTCACTTCGGAAAAATATGGCCCTATGATAAATGATGCCGTAAACCCGCACCACACAGTGAACTTTTCAGGATGAAGTAGTTCTGGTTAATTTGCGTGTGGACTTTCCGTTGCCCATATTCGACAATTCTGTGTATTGGCATATCCTGTCAGAAGGAAGTGGGCTTCGTCTGTGCACAAAATCTTCCAAGGCCAATCGTTGTCCACTTCCGTCTGAGCAAGAAATTCTAAAGCAAAGGTCTCTCTTGCTGGCAGGTGAACAGGAAACAAATCGTGCACATGGGTAATTTTTAATGGATAGCAAAGAAGGCCGTTTCGTAGAATTTCACACACCGTGATCACGGGTATGTCCAATATTCGAGAAATTCCCGGAGCACTACACGTTTGCACACCACCAAGCAGTCTCCTCCTGCATTGCTGTCGCCACTGCTTCCACTGACGTCGAATCATTTCTTTTCCTACCCCTACCAGGTTGCATAACAAAAGGACCAATCTTTTCGAATTTCCGAATCATTTTCTCCAGACCCAAGGCAGTCATCGGACCAACGCCTTCTTTCAAACCCTTCAGTGTTCGGAACTTCTCCAGAGTCATCATTCTTGTGATACAGCCTTACAAGCATAGCGCAATCCTGCAATGAGACCGTAATGGCGAACGTAGCAGACGCGAAAGGAGAAGCCGCGGACCCAGCGTGTTTTTACCGACTATACAGGTGTTTTCATTTACGTAATCTGACACATACAGTGCCATCTGTTGATCAATTTGCACACTATTTTTTTCTTCTGTCGTGTCGTCTTCATCATCATGATTCATCCCAATTACGGCCGGAGGAAGGCAATGGCAAACCACCTCCGCTAGGACCTAGCCTAGTACAGCGGTCGGATATCCCGCATCATCCCCTACGCTCCTTAAAGGAGTATGGGAATTCATCGTCATCATTCGTTTTCCCCCTTCTCCGATAATATTCCGTTGCAATTTGACGTCATTCTGACCAATGATGTTATTTCTACAGCGTTTTGAAAGTTTAACTTAAATTATAATCGCCCTGTGTATACTATTTGAATGAGATAAAATACTGTCATCCAAGAACGATTATACTGTACTATACATAAAAAATTAAGAATATTTTTCCATTAGAGCAGCTCTTAGTTCCCACGAATAAGTCCGTTTTCAAATATATTTGCTCTTTCATCCGTTTTCGTAAAGAATACTTCAAAATCTGAGGATGTTTTCTTGTGTTTCATTACGAATACATGTAACGACATTTTACGTTAAAATTTCGTTGCTTTTTTTGTGATGCAGACTAATGTGCCTTGCTGACTACTTATTTCGTCCAACTATTTTTTTGTAGTTTGTAATGAAGTTAGACCAATGTTTTATTTGTATCATTATGTGTAATAATTGTATCTGGTGAAATAGTCTGTATAAAATAGAATAAATTGTGAATGGTAACAGTAAATTCGTGTCATTCGATATCAATAACAATCATAGTAAAGCCTAGCCCAATATGTTCGCATTTAAGGAAAAGTAAGTCTAAACAGTGAGGGGATAGCCATTACGCAATGTTCCAACTAGGTCATTCGCAAACTCTAAGCAATTCCTCTGACAATGTGGCTTAGTTCTGGGCGAAGAAGCCTAATGCGACTTCCTGAGAAATGAGACGCACTGGGATTGGAGCAGGCGGTGTGACGGCCGGTATTACACTATCAAATTTCTTTGTCCAATATCTTTGTCCAATATCTTTGTCAAAGATATTTGATAGTGTAATAGGGATCTTTGACAAATGTCGTCCAATATTTGATCAAATCTAGGCCGAGGCCGTATATTTGATCAAAGAAATCGCTTGTCTTCTGTTCACTGCAATGCGATATGTTACCACGCGGAGCGCTAGCATCGCTGCAGCGTTCTGTCGTCTGTAGTGTTTTTATAACCATTGCCGGTAAATACAATTGGTGTGTGCCGACAACTACAGAATTAATAGCGATGTCTGAAGCTTATCAGGCGCTTTACAACGTGAAGCACCCTGAATAAAAAATAGATTAAGAAGATTGGAGACCTAACCTGACCTAACCTAACATAACATAACCCTCTCCTGTAGCAAGGAATCGGAGTGTTATAGTGAGCCTGTCTTCTGAAGATGTAGCAGTTCTTAAGTGAAAATTGTGCTTTGTGATATGAGGATACACTTCATTGAGCACATACAGAAATGTATGCTCATCCATTCTTAAGTAATTGATGTACGACTTAACGTCTTCCACTGTAAGCTCACGTAACAAGTTTTGTTGAATGCTTTTATCGTGTCGTCGTAAAACCCACGGCTTCACCCAGATTAGATTAGTTTTTCGTTCCATAGATCCGTGCTGAGGAGATCCTCGTGGATGTGAAACATGTCGATTTTTTTTAAGCTGAAATAAAAATACTAATAGTATGAATAAATACATCATTTGTTTCTATTAAAAATTTCGCCAATGGAGTAGAAGGAGTTTGCCAGTAGTAAGTCTTTCAGGCTCCTTTTAAACTGATCTTTATTTCTAACTAAATTTTTTATGTTTCCTGGCAAATTATTGAAGATGAGTGTTCCTGAGTAGTGGACCCCTTTTTGAACTGAAGTAAGTGTTTTTAAGTCCTTGTGCAGATCATTTTTGTTCCTGGTATTGTATGTATGAACTGAGTTGTTTGTTGGAAAAAGAGATATATTATTTACGACAAATTTTATTAAGAAGTAAATATACTGAGAGGCAGTAGTTAACCTGCGAGCCGGAAGTATAGTGAGACTGTCATTTGGGCCTACGAGAGTTATAGTTTTGTTTGTTTGTTTCTCATGCCTAGATAACTGTACAAACATATCGTTGCATGTATTGTAATAATCATTACATATAATGATCCACATGCAACAATATCTCTACGGAAGTATCTAGGCATGAAATACAAAACAAAAAAGCTAACCTGCAAATCTCGTACGTCCAAACGACAGTCTCACTGTACTTCTGGCCCGCCAACAGTTTCATTTTCTTTCTTATTTTCCCCCGTACCAATGCAAGAATCTGAAGTACCCAGTTCTTTGAAGAGGTTCCTGCAGGAGGTCCGTGAATTTACTCCACAAATAATACGTATTACACGCTTTTGGACCTTGGAAACTTTTGTTTGACTTCAAGATTTACCCCAAAATATTATCCCATATGACAATGAAAGTATGCAAGCTTTTTCATTTTTATGTTGCCTATGTCTGCTAACTCTCGAATTGCAAATACAGATTTGTTAAGGCGTTCTGCAGTTCTGTGGTGTGCTCCTCCCAACTGAATTTATTATCAAGTTGTAATCCCAGGACTTTTAAGACTGTCAACCTCGTATGTATGGTTCCATTTTCTCCCCCCACTTCTTTTCCGCATGTGCACACAATGCAATTGGAGTACGTAGAACTGCTGCGGTTAATAACAAGTTGTTGTCGGCCATCTTGAACTTTGACGAAAAATTTGATGACAGTGTAATACCCCTCGTAGCGCTACGTCAAAGATCTTTGTCCAATATATTGGACGGAATATTGGATCACATCTTTGATCAAATCTTTGACAAAGAAATTTGATAGTGTAATACCGGCCTTAGTTCTGGGCGAAGAAGCCTAATGCGACTTCCTGAGAAATGAGACGCACTGGGATTGGAGCAGGCGGTGTGACGTGTGCGCAACACGCCCACCTATAGCCTGGCCCGCGGGGAGAGGAGAACTGAAGGTCACGCACTTCGTAGGTCCGGGCTGGCGTACGTGAGAAGCTGCGCAGACACAAAAAACCGTTAGCAGGAAGCGATAGCTGTGGCGAGTGCACGGCACTATCACTAGGGGTGCACGGATCACAGTAGATGTTTTCCGCGACGCCTAGAGGTTTAAGTTAATGAGAAGCATACTACACTCTCCCATTTCAATATTCAGTCACATTACCATGCCACTTCACATTAGAAAATTCATGAAATATTATCATTTGGTAGGGCCGGTTGATTTTATTTAATTTATCGAACACCAACAGTACGAGTGGCTTGTTCTTTGGTTAAGAGCAGCAAATGTCAAGTGTGCACTTCAATTCAACTGATGCGATCTAGTAGTTAACTTTGCAAAGCTATGACCGAGTCTGTCGTGAAATGGAACGAAATGGCTCGATCAGCATCCGAATTAATGACTACGACGGTATAGTGTCATAAAAAGTGTGATTTCAGTGAGGAAGTGTTTGACGTTGCGATCACTGTTAGAAAGTTGGGCAAACGTAGTGAGTAATAGTTAAGCTTTCAGACACTACTTAACCAGAACAGTTTCAAAGAAGAAGGAATTTGATCACACACTGGTGTATCGGCGATACATGTAATGCAGTGCTAGATGTAGACATTGTGGTCTGCTACATATTTTACCCTGTTGTAGAACCATTCAGTATCAGGAGTAAAACGTTTCACATGTCTCTGGGGAGGAAATGGCCCAAGACTTGTAGCATTCCTTTTTATATAACGGCGTAACTATCACACGTGGACATCGATGATATTCCATGGGCAGTCAAGTATCGAATAAACACTCTTTGTAATTGAAATTATGAAAATGTCACTACGTTATTCTACACGTAAAAGCGATGTGGGTAGTCATTCTCTCGCCGATAATTCCTTGACAAGACCAGCTACAGAGTTCCTTAGGCTTTTTAATTGAGCTCAGCACAAGGATTCGCTTATTCACGTTCAGTATCTGGCATGACGCACATTGCCAATCAATCGTTATTATCATTTGTACTAACAAGTCAGTATAAAAAGAAGAATAGCATTTGGGAAAGTTTTCAGTATCTCTGAGACAGTGAGAGAAACATTTCTTATTACGCCACAGTGCTACAATCATGCTGCTGTACTCAACTGGAACAATCGACGCGTGGGGGCAGGTTAGTCGAAGATGGCGAGCTTGCAGCCAGTGCGCATGCGCAGAGCGATCAGCAGACCGCGTGGTAGCCTGCGTCAGTGCCACATCGTGCTCAGACGTAATCACACTGGGTACCGTGACGCTTAGCACTTTCGCCTGCCAGCTCACCGTGACTGTCCGAGGTCAACAGGAACCACCTTCTTTGCTATGAGCCGAGACACGATTTGCTTCTCTTGTCTTTTCTGTGCGCGTCACTCTGCGTTATTAAATGCCCGTGTGTTCAAACCCACTGACTTCTTCTAGCGAAACAATTATTATTATTAATATAAGCGTAGATACACTTTCTGTAGAGTGGAAGACTCACCTGCAATATTTTTAGCATTTCCGACAGAATTTATTTGCTACTTATTTATTTCGTGTTACGTAGATCCAAGTAGCGAGCGAATTGCAAGGATATGGAACATGTCAAATTATACAGAGTTCAAATATTACTTACGTGACTATAATGATATAATGTAAATGAAATATCGATTACAGATAACATACTGAATTAATGGAAAACGGTGTTTCACTGGGGAAGGATGAGTGATATATATGGGAAGCAAAGTAATGTTAAATATTACAATAAATACATAAAAATAAAAATCCAATTTTCACTTGTCTATCTTAGTGCCCAAAATAATATATGAGTGGTAAAAGTTCGAAAGAAGACAAAGATGAAAAATGTGGTACATACATTGTAGGTTACACTGTTCTTGAGTGGAGCAACACTATCATGTTAAACATAAAATTTCTAACATAAAAGCAATGAAAACTAGTTCCAATATAATTGTAAGGTTAGCATTGAGAAAAAAAGATGAAAAATATGACACACACATTGTAGTTTACGCTGGTTGTTCAGTGGTGCATCACAATCATATTTAAATCATATGTTCTGACGTTCTTAATCGTTTCTAGTTCTAAAATAATTGTAGGTTTTGCACGTGATATTCATTTTGTCTCAGAAATTCATCAGCCAAATACAAAGATTTCTTTAATAGGTATTCTCTGAGTGCTTGAATTGGGACAGTTGTTTATGAAGGCATTTAATACGCGATGGGATGGGACAGATCAATGCTGGAGTTATACACTCCTTTTTGAACCAGATGAAGATTTTGCAGTTCAAATTGCATACTGTTTTTGGTTCTTGTGTTGTAGTCGTGATACTTGCTGCTGTCTTTGTACAGAGAAAAGTTATCACAGAAAAACTCAAGGATAAAAATACGCTGTGAGGTGGTGATAGTGCACACCATATTTCGATACAAGTACCTGCAGGAATGCTTAGGGTCGACACCACTCAGTATTCTAATGGCTTTTTTTGCGAAGTTTTTTTTTTGCGAATGGCTGCTTCTCCCAGAATATAATCGTATACGACATTAATGAATGAAAATGGCCAAAGTAGGAACCTTAATGGAGCTGATTCAGCCACTGAAGCGATAACCCGTAATGCAAATGTTTCTGAGCTAAGTTCGTTAAAAAGATGGAGATCGTGGGTTGTTCAGTTACATTTGCTGTCTATATAAACACCCAAGAACTTTGCATCATCAAATGGCTCTGAGCACTATGGGACTCAACTGCTGAGGTCATTAGTCCCCTAGAACTTAGAACTAGTGAAACCTAACTAACCTAAGGACAGCACACACATCCATGCCCGAGGCAGGATTCGAACCTGCGACCGTAGCGGTCTCGCGGTTCCAGACTGCGGCGCCAGAACCGCGCGGCCACTTCGGCCGGCTTTGCATCATCAACTTCCTTTATTGATTCATCTCTACACTTACGTCAATTTCTTCAAGGTTCTTTTGTGGTGAATGGGACATTATATATTGGGTTTTATCCGCATTGAGTGATAGATCATTTCAAGAAAGCCAGCGTAAGATTTCAGTCAAAATTTTACGCTATTTGTTCAAGACTATTGTCTGACAATTTGTCAGTGAGCACTGTGGTATCATCTGCAAAAAGGGTAAACTAACTCTTTGTATCAGAACGAAGTGACACGTCATTAATGAAAATAAGAAACAGCAATGGATTCACTGTATTCATTTTCTTGACTTCAGAACGCATTACGGTGATTAAGGTCTGTCGTTCCATTTCTTAACTTGAAGCAGTGTAAAACTTTTATATTTTATATTTCTCCACTTGCTGTCCTATTCATATTTTACATGCTCATCCCATTTCATATACTTTCTTAACGATAATATTAAATATTTAAACGATATGATGTGCTCCAAATTTTGCCACTAATCTTGTAATCGAATACTATCTGTTTTTTCCACTTTGTTATACCCATTATCTTGCACGGCGCCTGGGCTCGGCGGCAGCTGCTGCTCTTTCTGTCCTTACGAGATACCGTCGATTCGCGCAGTCGTTATTGCAAAAGATGTCACCAAAGGCAATCGCTTCGTTAGCGGCACGGTGCCTGGGCTCGGCGGCACATTGAAAAGATAGGTACCATTTAAATACAAAGTGAAAATTGTTCGGCGGCACATTGAAAAGATAGGTACCATTTAAATACAAAGTGAAAATTGTATGCAAGTTGTTATGCGTTTCCTTACAGTCGTCCAACGATACTTTCCTGCAGTTACTAGCATTCACGGTGAACAATTTAATAGAGCCACTTATCCTGTATCATATATCGTTTACAATTGAGGGCTCTTATCCTTTCTTGAAGCAAAACAAGGATAATGGAATGTAGTCGAATTAAATCGGGTGATGCTGAGGGTATTAGATTAGGAAATGAGACGCTTAAAGTAATAAATGAGTTTTACTATTTGGGGAGCAAAATAACTGATGATGGTCAAAATAGAGAGGATATAAAATGTAGACTGGCAATGGCAAGGAAAGCGTTTCTGAAGAAGAGAAATTTGTTAACATCGAGTATAGATTTAAGTGTCAGGAAGTCGTTTCTGAAAGTATTTGTGTGGAGTGTGTCCATGTATAGAAGTGAAACATGGACGATAAATAGTTTGGACAAGAAGAAAATAGAAGCTTTCGAAACGTGGTGCTATAGAAGAATGCTGAAGACTAGATGGGTAGTTCACATAACTAATGAGGAGGTGTTGAACAGAATTAGGGAAAAGAGAAATTTGTGGCACACTTTGACTAGAAGAAGGGATCGGTTGGTAGGACATGTTCTGAGGCACCAAGGGGTCACCAGTTTAGTATTGGAGGGCAGCGTGGAGGGTAAAAATCGTAGAGGGAGACCAAGAGATGAATACACTAAGCAGATTCAGAAGGGTGTAGGTTGCTGTAGTTACTCAGAGATGAAGGAGCTTGCACAGGATAGAGAAGCATGGAGAGCTGCATCAAACCACAACAACAACAACATCCTTTCTTGGAGCACACTCGATATTAGTTCGTTTTGTTTCTATGAAACATTCGCCGTCCATAGTGAACAAAATCTTCCACATGGGCTGTTAAAATACTTTTATTAAAGGTGTCAAGTTTCTTTATTTAAAAAAAAAAAAATCATGATGTGGCTAAGTAAAGGCTACGAGCCAATTCCCGCCGTTCATCGTCAAGGTTAAAGCAATAGCGTGCTAAAAACGGTTATCTGTGATCAGTAAATGCTACGCTATTATTAGTGCGCCAGAAGCGGTTGTCTAGGATCGATTTCTGACTGCAAAAAGTAAAGAAACGTATCACCTGTAGATGCACCTCCACTGATGTGGAACCGGTCGTGACTTTTTAATACAGATATTTTAACAGCCAGTGCGGAAGTTTTTATTCCCAATGTGCAACTTTGGCTGCAGATGCCAGACCTTTAGTATTATACATTCGTCGTCCAGTATGATGTGATTGTTCGCTGGAGTTTCGTGTGTGAGGATACAACTGTTGGAATTATGATACTACTGTGACCAGTGTGGTTGACCTGCGAGATCAGGTTACTCATGCGTTGAACTAAAGTTATGGCAAACTGGAGTACTTGTATAATTCACGCAGTGAATCCAGCACTGTTTCAAAGCTTGTAATTATGTGTATGGAACCCATTTCAAACATATTCCTTTAAATGGTGAACGTCAAAAATGTATGAAAGTAGCATATCAAGGACCGATCCCTCGAACCGGGCCATATACAGGGTTTTACAAAAAGGTACGGCCAAACTTTCAGGAAACATTCCTCACACACAAAGAAAGAAAATATGTTACATGGACTTGTGTCCGGAAACGCTTACTTTCCATGTTAGAGCTCATTTTATTACTTCTCTTCAAATCACATTAATCATGGAATGGAAACACACAGCAACAGAACGTACCAGCATGACTTCAAACACTTTGTTACAGGAAATGTTCAAAATGTCCTCCGTTAGCGGGATACATGCATCCACCCTCCGTCGCATGGAATCCCTGATGCGCTGATGCAGCCCTGGAGAATGGCGTATTGTATCACAGCCGTCCACAATACGAGCACGAAGAGTCTCTACATTTGGTACCGGGCTTGCGTAGACAAGAGCTTTCAAATGCCCCCATAAATGAAAGTCAAGAGGGTTGAGGTCAGGAGAGCGTGGAGGCCATGGAATTGGTCCGCTTCTACCAATCCATCGGTCACCGAATCTGTTGTTGAGAAGCGTACGAACACTTCGACTGAAATGTGAAGGAGCGCTCCATCGTGCATGAACCACATGTTGTGTCGTACTTGTAAAGGCACATGTTCTAGCAGTACAGGTAGAGTATCCGGTATGAAATCATTATAACATGCTCCATTGAGCGTAGGTGGAAGAACATGGGGCCCAATCAAGACATCACCAACAATGCCTGCCCAAACGTTCACAGAAAATCTGTGTTCATGACATGATTGCACAGTTGCGTTCGGATTCTCGTTAGCCCACACATGTTGATTGTGAAAATTTACAATTTGATCACGTTGGAATGAAGCCTCATCCGTAAAGAGAATATTTGCACTGAAATGAGGATTGACACATTCTTGGATGAACCATTCGCGGAAGTGTACCCGTGGAGGCCAATCAGCTGCTGATAGTGCCTGCACACGCTGTACATGGTACGGAAACAACTGGTTCTCCCGTAGCACTCTCCATACAGAGACGTGGTTAACGTTACCTTGTACAGCAGCAACTTCTCTGACGCTGACATTAGGGTTATCGCCAACTGCACGAAGAATTGCCTCGTCCATTGCAGGTGTCCTTGTCGTTCTAGGTCTTCTCCAGTCGCGAGTCATAGGCTGGAATGTTCCGTGCTCCCTAAGACGCCGATCAATTGCTTCGAACATCTTCCCGTCGGGACACCTTCGTTCTGGAAATCTGTCTCGATACAAACGTACCGCGCCACGGCTATTGCCCCGTGCTAATCCATACATCAAATGGGCATCTGCCAACTCCGCATTTGTAAACATTGCACTGACTGCAAAACCACGTTCGTGATGAACACTAACCTGTTGATGCTACGTGCTGATGTGCTTGATGCTAGTACTGTAGAGCAATGAGTCGCATGTCAACACAAGCACCGAAGTCAACATTACCTTCCTTCAATTGGGCCAACTGGCGGTGAATCGAGGAAGTACAGTACATACTGACGAAACTGAAATGAGCTCTAACATGGAAATTAAGCTTTTCCGGACACATGTCCACATAACATCTTTTCTTTATTTGTGTGTGAGGAATGTATCCTGAAAGTTTGGCCGTACCTTTTTGTAACACACTGTATATACAGGGTTGTTGTTGTTGTGGTCTTCAGTCCTGAGACTGGTTTGATGCAGCTCTCCATGCTACTCTATCCTGTGCAAGCTTTTTCATCTCCCAGTACCTACTGCGACCTACATCCTTCTGAATCTGCTTAGTGTATTCATCTCTTGGTCTCCCTCTACGATTTTTACCCTCCACGCTGCCCTCCAATACTAAATTGGTGATCCCTTGATGCCTCAGAACATGTCCTACCAACCGATCCCTTCTTCTGGTCAAGTTGTGCCACAAACTTCTCTTCTCCCCAATCCTATTCAATACTTCCTCATTAGTTATGTGATCTACCCATCTAATCTTCAGCATTCTTCTGTAGCACCACATTTCGAAAGCTTCTATTCTCTTCTTGTCCAAACTATTTATCGTCCATGTTTCACTTCCATACATGGCTACACTCCATACGAATACTTTCAGAAATGACTTCCTGACACTTAAATCTATACTGGATGTTAACAAATTTCTCTTCTTCAGAAACGCTTTCCTTGCCATTGCCAGCCTACATTTTATATCCTCTCTACTTCGACCATCATCAGTTATTTTGCTCCCCAAATAGCAAAACTCCTTTACTACTTTAAGTGTCTCATTTCCTAATCTAATTCCCTCAGCATCACCCGCCTTAATTAGACTACATTCCATTATCCTTGTTTTGCTTTTGTTGATGTTCATCTTATATCCTCCATTCATGACACTGTCCATTCCATTCAACTGCTCTTCCAAGTCCTTTGCTGTCTCTGACAGAATTACAATGTCATCGGCGAACCTCAAAGTTTTTATTTCTTCTCCATGAATTTTAATACCTACTCCGAATTTTTCTTTTGTTTCCTTTACTGCTTGCTCAATATACAGATTGAACAACATCGGGGAGAGGCTACAGGGTGAACCATTTAAAACTGATTCTGCAAATATCTGCAAAACTACCAACCGGATTAAGAAAAGGGTTGTATTCCTCTCGAAGGGGGATATACAGTAACTCCAAACTTGACCCCATGCTCCACCCTCTGGGGGAGGGGAGGCAGATGGTCAATTTTGAAATCTTAAATTGGAACCCCCACTTTTTATGGCGGATTCGGAGTCTCCCAGAAAATATACGTAACTTTTGTATTTTAACATGTTTTTCGTTGCGTCACAGATGGCGCTGTAATCGACAGGAACCAGTCCGTGTTAAAACAGTTGAAAAACGAAAATATCTCAAGGAAGTCACAGCAGATAACGCTCTCAGGAGAGTACAATGGCAGTTATTCTAAAAGATACCAGATTTTTATAGCAAAAAAATGTTTGTTCTTAGCATGTCGCACAAAGTTCAGCAATTTCGCAAAGAAGTGTTCTGCACATGCTGCATGAACACAAATTCCATCCAGATCTCTTCTCGTTGCATCAAGAACTATATAGGGGCGTATTTCAAAACCCCTTGAACTTTTGCAGCTGGATACGACAATAACTAGCAATCTATGATGATTTTATTTCAAACTTTTCTCTAATGAATCTACTTCTATGAATCGTGATCAACTGAATCGACATAATATGCATTACGATATAGGTCAGTGGTGAATCCCCATTGGTTAAGACAAGTTAAACATCGTCTGTGGAAGAAATTACCAATGATGTGGACATCATGTTCCAGAGAATCACGTTTTTGCCGTAAAAAGCTGGTTTCTCAATAGAATTTTTAGAATAACTGCCTTTACAACTCCTGGTATCCCAATCTGATGTATATTACTTGAGATATCATTTTTCAACGGTTTGCAACCCATTTTGATTTTTGGCGATTACAGCGCTATCTACCATGAAAAAAATGTGAAATAAAAAAATGTAGGTATTTTTTCGCGAAAAATCCGAATTCACAGTAAAAAACGGGGTTCCTATTTAAGATTTTACATGTTGATCCCCTTCTCGCCCCCTGGGGGTGGGGCAGGGGGTCGAATTTGGCGTAATTGGATGTCCCCCTTCGAGTCAGACAACTTTCTTACAACCTTTTTTTTAATCCGATTTGTAATTTTCCGGATATTTCCAAAAACAGTTTTCTCCCTCTGCCTAGAAACACTCTACTGAAGTTTGCATAATTACTTTCACAATACCCAGTAGAGAACGAACTAAAGTTGTCCCTCTTGTGAAATAATCAACATTATTTTTACTTGCTAGATGCTGAGTGCACAGTGCTAGGTCCCAAATATTGAGAAATTTTGCTTTCTGTCAAGTTTCTGGTAGAATTGCATCGCGTTATGGCATTCTTTGCATCAAGTCATCATGAATAGAGGAAGCTGAACATTTCTTCACGCCGCATGGTGGTGCGTGTCTTTGTCAATAGCTTAAAAAGTTAATGAAATGGTGGGTTCAAATTTTGCGGTTCCTAACAGACAAATTTATTCGGTAAACGTAGCTTCAGATGTAGCAGTGTGCATTAATTTCAGGTTCGCATAGCGTGATTGCCAATAAATATCGTTATTCCGCTGAATACACCGCAACCTTGATTTCTAGTCGCATTGAACCGCTGCTCTGGAATAATGTCTGGTACGCTGCCATTTCTCGTCACATGTTCCTCCCTCGTGTCATGATCAGCGTGGCTGATTGCGTTGTGACTCAGAGACGTTTCGTCTGCAGGACAGAGCTCGCAGAGAACTGGTTATCTCGACCAAGTACTGTCCAAGTCACTGTTTCGTTGTACGAGGGCGTGCTGGAAAGTACTGCCTCCGAATTTTTTATGTGAGTAATCCTAAACTTTTTAAATAAAACAAACGATATTAACATTCGATGTCTTTATTTCTCGCGTCTACATACGAGGGTCACTCCAAACGAAATGCACACTATTTTTTTTAAAACCCATCTTTTATTCTACATGCTTGAAAGTTTTACAGTGTGTAGATACATCCTTTAGGAACAATATTTTCATTTCTCCACGTAATTTCCATCCCTCTCAACTGCCTTACGCCATCTTGGAACCAGCGCCTGTATACCCGCACGGTAAAATTCTGGACCAATCTGTTGGAACCACTGTTTGGCAGCGTGCACAAGGGAGTCATCATCTTCAAAATTTGTTCCACGAAGGGAGTCTTTCAGTTTCCCAAAGAGATGATAGTCACATGGAACCAGGTCAGGACTGAAAGGCAGGTGTTTCAGTGTTGTCCATCAGAGTTTTGTGATCGCTTCCATGGTGTTTTGACTGACATGTGACCGTGCATTGTCGTGCAACATCAAAACATCCTGCTTTTGCCGATGTGGTCGAACACGACTCAGTCGAGCTTGAAGTTTCTTCAGTGTCCTCACATATGCATCAGAATTTATGGTGGTTCCACTTTGGCACGATGTCCACAAGCAAGAAGAGTCCTTCGGAATCGAAAATCACCGTAGCCATAACTTTTCCAGCAGAAGGTGTGGTTTTGAATTTTTTTTGTGAAAAATGATGGAGCCATCTTTCATCACCTGTCACAATTCTTTCAAGAAATTCATCTCCACCATTCTCGTACTGTTGCAAAGGTTCGCTGCATACCGTTTTTCTTGTTTCTTTGTGAGCCACTGTCAACATCCTGGGAATCCACCTGGCACAAACCTTTTTTTAACGCCAACACTTTCAGTATTCTGCAAACACTTCCTTCTCCTATACCAATATAGCGTGACAATTCGTTCACTGTGATGCGTCTGTCAGCAGTCACCAGTTAGTTAACTCTCTGCACATTGGAGTGTGTGCAGTACGAGACCTGTCGCAGCGAGGAGAATCATCAATATTGCCGTGCCCGCTTTCATCACGTAACCTGCTTGCCCACCGACTAATTGTACTGCAATCGACAGCAGCATCTCCATACACTTTTTACACCCTCTTGTGGGTGTTTCCCACTGCGTCGTTGTCACAGCATTCTATGACAGCACGTTGCTTCTGACGAACGACAAGTGTAGCAGCTATCTTGAAGACATGCTGTGACGGCGCCACTCACGGGAACAGGTTCAACTAATTTTGAAAACAAGCGGGAGGGATGTATCCACACACTGTAAAACTTTGACACATGCAAAATGAAAACTGTATTTTTAGAAAAATAGTGTGGATTTCCTCGTATTTATTTCTCAACATAGTCTACCCGACGATCACATTTCTCCCAACGAGAGGCCAGTTTGTCGACGACGTCACTGTAGAATGTTTGTTGACGGAGCCACAACCTCACCTCTGGCTGAACCTTTTCATCAGTATGAAAGTGAAGTCCTCGAAGGCGTACTATAAGTTTTGGAAACAGATGAGAATCGTATGGGCCAAGTCGCGACTGTATGGAGGATTGTCGGTGACAGTGAAACCAAGGCGCAGGCTGTTGCAGAAGTCGTAGCACTAGTGTGCGATCCGGAATTGTCATGCTGAAGGAGAATGTGCTCCATGTGTGGACGAACTCTTCGAATTCGAAAATCGATTACAGCCTGCTGTTTCTCAAGCATCGACACTGATATACTGTATTACACCCCGCCATATCACACACTACAATTCAGAGCCCACTAGTGGCAGATGGTTACAGCTTGCATTAGTGAAGTGGAAGTTCTTTTTCTTTTTTTTTTATTGCTAATTTCACACCTGATACAGATAGGCCAGCAGCGGCATATTACGCCGCTCCTCAGCCACAGATAAAACTAATGGTACAAAAGAAGACAATTGCAGAACAGACAGAGTGGATATACAAACGTAGACATACAAAATTAAAACACACGAGCCGTTCACCCACGCAGAGTCCAAAATAAAAATGTTCAGACACGTGGACACGCACAGAGATGACAGATGGCACACGCAAACGTTGGAGCATAAACGAATAAGCACTGGAACATTTGAGCATGAACACGACGGCACACACAAAACTAGGCGATGATCTCCAGCACGTGAAAGTTCACTATATGTGTGCGAGTCCGGGGACCTGCCAAAAGGGGAAAAAGGGTGGGGGGAAGAGGGAGAGGAGAGTGTGTAGATGCCAGTGGCAGAGGAGATGGGATGGGGAGGAAAGAAGGTAGGGGGAAGGGGAAGCCCGGGGGGACAGAAGGTAGGGAGGAAGAGAGGAGGGAGAGAACGGGGAGATGGTGCCCTTGGGAAAAATATAGGGTGTGGAAGGGGAGGATCAAAGTTGGTAGAAGGGGTAGATGGAGGGGATGAGGCCATCATCAGGGAGGGGGAGTTGGCAGAAGCCACCTCGGGCAGAGGTACAGAGAGTGGAGAGATGGAGTGCGGGTGGGATGTGGGAGTACAGGTGCGGCAGCAGACGGGGGTGGGAGATGATGGGAGAGACTAGCGGGTGAGGGAGATCAAGTTTGCGGGAGGTGTAGAGGATCCGTATCCGTTGGAGGAAAATAAAGACGTGTGGGAATGGAATAAGGTCATAGAGGATCCTCGTGGGGGAGGGGCAACGGATGCGATAGGAGAGATGGAGCACATGGGGTTTGAGGATTTGAAGGTATTTGTAAAAGGTAGGAGGGGTGGAGATCCAGGCGGGATGAGCGTAGCAGAGGATAGGGCAGATAAGGGATTTATAGGTGTGGAGGATGGTGGAGGGGTCCAGACCCCATGTGCGGCCAGAAAGGAGCTTGAGGAGACGGAGTCAGGAGCGTGCCTTGGATTGGATTGTCCGGAGGTGGGGGGTCCAGGAGAGGCGACGGTCGAGGGTGACGCCAAGGTACTTGAGGGTGGGGGTGAGGGCGATAGGACAGCCATAAATGGTGAGATAGAAGTTACATTGTTATGTGGCTTTATGCTTAATTACAGACTTACTATTTTATCAGTTGATTTGTTGTCACCACGTAACGCCCTCTGTTTACGTCCTTCTTCGTTGCTGAGCGATTTTCGTTCTGACGCCGCAACTCTTCCTTTCCTATATCTTTACTACTTTTTATCTATATAAATGGTGAACTATTGGTTTTGCCATTTAACAAGTTTTTAATAACTGTGGAAGTATTACAGGCATCGGGTCCCACCTAATCTCACCCACCTATACATTTTACATGAACCTTTCAAGACTCGATCGATCTGTTTACAAAGAGAAAGCAGAATATCTCTTCCTTTGACGTTGTCCAACAACGACCTAGGAAGCTCGACGCCCTCGCGGCCCAGGCTCTTCCATGGCTCGCGGTAGTTTGCAGCATTTGTTTTATTCTTTGTCCACTTGCCGCTACGTCGAACTTTCGTGGTGATCGTTGGGCAACGTCTTCCACGTTATCTGCAGATAAATAAACTTTCTTCCCACAGTATTTCTGAAAACCCAAAAACAAACTTAAAGAACATAAAAATAATAACCTTAAAATTATTTGTGTAAGTCTTGGTCGATTTAATGAGGGGTGGGACAGGCCTAAGCCTTGTGACACCACAAAGTCGAGGAGAAGGAAGGAAGGGGTGGTTTTGCCTACAATGATCACCTGGGTCTTGGAAGGGCTGATCTTGAGCAACCACTGGTTAAACCAAGCGGTGAACCGGTCAAGATGGGATTGGAGAAGGTGTTTTTGTTTAGAAGTGGAATTTTTCTTTTTTTTTTTCTTTATTGATTTTCAATTCCCCCCCAAAGGGGGCGGGCTGGCAGCAGCTAACTACGCTGCTCTACAGCCTACAGACTTTTTTTTAAAAAAAGGAAGAAGAAAGAAACAAGAAAAACAGGCGATAAAATGGTGATTTAAAGTGGAAAATGGCGTAAAAATGCGGAAAGTTAAAACAGAAAGCAAAAGGGGACGGCAGTGTTGATAAAATACACAGGTATCATACAAGTAACATAGTAGACACACAATTAAAAAACATGGCGACAGTCTGGTTTCTGTTCGCAAGTGATAAAAAGCACACCCAGTGACAGTATGATGGCTGTTCGCTACACTTCCCAAAAGACACAACAGGAGCACGCACTGGAAAAACACACTGTAAAACACTGCACGAAAAAGGCGGCACAAAGATGGCACTCCCGATCCAAGACGGATGGGGGGGGGGGGACCTGCAGTAGGGGGAAAAACAAGGAGGGAGGAGAGGAAAAAACGAAAAGGGGGGGGAACCAAGGAGGGAGAGGACTAATAAAGGGGGAGAAGGGCAGACGCGAGACGGAATGAGAGGAGGCAGAGGAGGGAAATGTAAAAGGACTCGGGGGAGCGAATGGGGCAAAGAGAGGGGAGGTGTGGAAGAAAGAGGATGGAAGGGGGGGAGAGGGAGCCCGGGAAAAGGACAGAGGAAAGGAGGGGGAGTGAGTATCAGAGTTGATATGAGGGATAAATGGAGGGAGAGAGGGCATCATCTGGGAGGGGGAGTTGATGGAAGCCACCTTGGGAAAGGAGATGTAGGGTGTAGAGATGGAGGGTAGGGGGGACACAACGGTGAAGACGTGGCAGGGGGCGGGGATCAGAGAGGAGAGGAGCAACCAGGGGGTGAGGGGGTTCAAGACGGCGGGAGGTGTAGAGGATTCGGATATGTTCAAGGAATAGGAGCAGATGGGGGAAAGGAATGAGATCATAGAGGATCCGCGTGAGGGACGGGAGGCGAATACGGAAGGCGAGGCGGAGTGCATGACGCTCAAGGATTAGAAGTGGAAGGTCGATCAGTAATATGTATTACATGTAACACCTCAACCGGTATTGAGAACAGAGTAAAACATTCGGAGGTACTACTTTTCAACAAGCCCTAGTAATTTACTCACCTGCATCATATCTTTGTTTATATTGCCATAATTAATTAATTAATCCTTATACAGGGTGGTCCATTGATCATGACTGGCCAAATATCTCACCAAATAAACGTCAAACGAAAAAACTACAAAGAACAAAACTTGTCTAGCTTGAAGGGGGAAACCAGATGACGCTATGGTTGGCCCGCTAGATGGCGCTGCCATAGGTCAAACGGATATCAGCTGCGTTTTTTTAAATAGGAACCCCCATTTTTATTACGTATTCATGTAGTATGTAAAGAAATATGAATTTTTAGTTGGACCACTTTTTTCGCTTTGTGATAAATGGCGCTGTAATAGTCACAACATATGGCTCACAATTTTAGACGAACAGTTGGTAACAGGTAGGTATTTTAAATTGAAATACAGAACATAGGTACGTTTGAACATTTTATTTCCGTTGTTCCAATGTGATACATGTACCTTTGTGAACTTATCATTTCTGAGAACGCATGCTGTTACAGCGTGATTACCTGTAAATACCACATAATTGCAGTAAATGTCAACCTGAATGCATTTGGTAATACGTGTAACGACATTCCTCTCAACAGCGAGTAGTTCGCCTTCCGTAATGTTCACACATGCATTGACAATGCGCTGACGCATGTTGTCAGGCTTTGTCGGTGGATCACGATAGCAAATATCCTTCAACTTTACCCGCAGAAAGAAATCCGGAGGCGTCAGATCCGGTGAAATATGCTATTCAATACCGCGTCAACCACATGCGAGCTATGTGCCGCACATCCATCATGTTGGAAGTACATCGCCATTCTGTCATGCAGTTAAACATCTTGTAGTAACATCGGTAGAACATTACGTAGGAAATCAGCATAGATTGCATCATTTAGGTTGCCATCGATAAAATGGGAGTCAATTATCCTTCCTCTCATAATGCCGCGCCATACATTAACCCACCGAGGTTGCTGATGTTTCACTTGTCGCAGCCATCGTGGATTTTTCGTTGCCCAATAGTGCATATTATGCCGGTTTACGTTACCGTTGTTGGTGTATGACGCTTTGTCGTTAAATAGAACGCGTGCAAAAAAAAGTCATGGTCCCGTAATTTCTCTTGTGCCCAGAGGCAGAACAGTACACGACGTTCAAAGTCGTCGCCATGCAATTCCTGGTGCACAGAAATATGGTGCAGGTGCAATCGATGTTGATGTAGATTCTCAACACCGACGTTTTTGAGATTCTCGATCAATGTGTCTGCTGCTGATGTACGGATTAGCTGCAAACAGCAACTAAAACACGTACTTGGGCATCATCATTTGTTGCAGGTCGTGGTTGACGTTTCACATGTGGCTGAACTTTTTTTTTTCTTTATTGTGATTTGAATACCCGTATAAAAACAGGTAGGCTGGCAGCAGCACAATACGCCGCTCTTCAGCCAAAGATAGTACAATGATAAAACAGAGAAGACACATGAGTTGGAACAAAAACGGCGAGGAAAAAACAGTAGACACATGAACATAAAAAACATGAAGCCGTTCACACTTGATGACAATCCACACTACAAACTGTTGACATGACGCACAAACACTGAAGATGTCGATGGCACTGGTGAACGATGGAGTGTGACGGTGAACACTGAACACTAAACACGATGGCACACACGAGACACTAATGGCGATGATCTCCGGGGCGCGAATGTCCATGTAGCGTGTGCGAGTCCGGGGACCTGCCAAGAGGGGAAGAAGGGCGAGAGGGGGGGGGGGGAGGGGAGAACAAAGATGCCAATGGCTGAGGAGATGGGAGGAAGAGTAGAGGGACAGGGAGGGGAAGACCGGGGGTGGAGTGGGGAGAAATGGAGGAGGGAGGGAAGGGGGGAGAGAAGGGAGGGAGGGTGCCCGAAGGAGCAAACACAGGAAGAGGGAGGGAGGATCAAAGTTGGTAGGAGGGGTAAATGGAGGGGAGGAGGGCATCATCAGGGAGGGGGAGCTGGCGAAAGCCACCTTGGGAGAAGGTAAGGAGGGTGGAGAGATGGAGACCGGGTGGGACGTGGGAATACAGGTGCAGCAGCGGGTGGGGGTGGGAGAGGATGGGGGAGACAAGCGGGTGAGGAGAATCGAGTTTTTGGGAGGTATACAGGATCCGTATCCATTGAAGGAAAAGGAGGAGGTGGGGGAACAGAATGAGGTCGTACAGGATCCGCTTGGGGGAGGGGAGACGGATGCGATAGGCAAGGCGGAGAGCATGGCATTCAAGGATCTGAAGGGATTTGTAAAAGGAAGGGGGGGGGGGGTGGCGGAGATCCAGGCAGGATGGGCGTAACAGAGGATAGGGCGGATGAGGGATTTATAGGTGTGGAGGATGGTGGAGGGGTCCAGACTCAACGTACGGCTGGAAAGGAGTGTGGCTGAACACTTCCTGTTTCCTTAAATAACGTAACTATCCGGCGAACGGTCCGGATACTTGGATGATGTCGTCCAGGATACCGAGCAGCATACATAGCACACGCCCATTGGCCATTTTGATCACAATAGCCATAAATCAACACAATATCGATCTTTTCCGCAATTGGTAAACGGTCCATTTTAACACGGGTAATGTATCACGAAGCAAATACCTACTGCACTGGCGGAACGTTACGTGATACCACGTACTTATACATTTGTGACTATTACAGCACCATCCATCACAAAGCGAGGAAAGTGGTCCAACTAAAACATTCATATTTCTTTACGTACTACACGAATATGTAATAAAAAATGGGAGTTCCTATTTTAAAAAAACGCAGTTGATATCCGTTTGACCAATGGCATCCCCATCTAGCGGGCCAACCATAGCTGGTTTCCCTCGTCAAGCTAGACGAGTTTCGTTCTTTGTAGTTTTTTTCGTTTGACGCTTATTTCGTGAGATATTTGGCCCGGTCACTATCAATGGACCACCCTGTATAGACTAGCCTGACTGCCTCATTTTTCCCTTCTCACCACCAGATACAACCCATTACGCAGTGCTAAACTGTCATTAATGAAGCAGTAGGAAAACCAGTAGAGGCGAAGAACTGTAACAAAAGTACCAATACAACTACGGTACCATATCGACGATTTGGTATAGAAACGTGAAACCCTTCTGATGTCTGTAAAGGAAAATAACAGCTGTTAGCTACAAGCAGTTCTCTTAATGATGAAGTGTTATATAGTCCCAATGAGGAAACAGCGAATCAGATTCTTGAAAGCTGTCGATTATATCTCAATTTTATCGCATGTTTTTTATGATATTTGATAATCAGTAATGATCATCTTGTGATCAATCTGTTTCACATCGTGTAGACACTTAACTCGTTTGTATGGAGGGCGAGCCACCGTCATGACGAAGTGTGATATCGTGACAATGAAGATCCAACGATCTAGATTCTTGGAACAGTTCAATAACATTCAAAGAACTCTTGCAATCAAAGACTCATATAAATACTATAACTTCTAGTTCTCTTACTTTTGGCAGATACATTCGGCCGTCTACTTAAGGTGGAATTCAATGATTAGTTTTAATTCTGTCCTGTCTTCCTTCCATTATCAAAAGCAACAAAATTGTCGCTAATCTTCTCGCAGAGTCTCAGTTGGCAATCATTCGATCTAGGTGATCTCTTCGAACAGATAAATCTGCCACAAAGATTTGTCGTCTGAAATGGATTCATAATAAATGTAGTCAAATATTTACATTTTATAAAAGTGCAGCACAATAAAACAATTTAACAATGTAAGATATGAACATATCGTAGTTATAAAGGAATCTAAAATTTTAATTTTAAGAGTTTATGGGAAGAGACTCATCAATGAAATAGGAGTTGCCTAACAGAAAATTCTTCAATTTACTCTTAAATTTCACCACATTTCCTGGAAGACAGCCGGCCGCGGTGGTCTCGCGGTTCTAGGCGCGCAGTCCGGAACCGTGCGACTGCTACGGTCGCAGGTTCCAATCCTGCCTCGGGCATGGATGTGTGTGATGTCCATAGGTTAGTTAGGTTTAAGTAGTTCTAAGTTCTATGGGACTAATGACCACAGCAGTTGAGTCCCATAGTGCTCAGAGCCATTTGAACCTGCAAGACATTTTACACTCTATGGCAGATTACTCAATAGATGTGTACTTACGTATGTGGTTATTTTCTGTAGGCCAACACTTCCGTACACATGGACGCTTTGTTCAGGTTATATTTGTATTGTATTCCCATCTTCCCTAATTTTTTGAACAAAATGATGGTAACGACAAAAAATATATTTACTGTGAACCAGTTGCCAAAATACCAATTTTTTTGAAGATGTCTCTGCTGGATGCACTACAGCCAACCCCCAGATATAAGCATTACCTGTCAAAAGAGAAGGGTCCAACCCTAGAGACAGTGTATTACAAGGAGCCGCGTTTTCAAACGTCTTGATACATTTTCAGGAATTTAACTGAAGACGAACATCGAAATGAAATATCAAATGAAATATAAAAACAGTTCAAAAATCAACAATCAGTGGTCTCGTCATCTCCAACGATATGTTAACTATGACCCTGAACAGGGGAAGAGGTATGTTTGACTCACGTCACTTTTATCAACTTCTTGCTAAATGAACTGATGACTATGATATCTTTTTGTACAAGGGCCCTAAAATATCTTCCCCACAAAGAAAGAAAGAAAGAACAACAGAAGGGAATGTATAACGGTATTTTGAGACGGTCTGAAGGCTACCAGCGTTTCTGGGAACGAGAATTTTCGAATACGTCTAGTACAAAATTCCGTAGCCATGAATAGCATACTTTTCATTCAATAAGGCCAAAAAAATCTGCTATTTGCCAGGGCACTGCGTTCTGCCTCTCCATGCTTTCAAATAAAGAATCTGTGAAGGGAAAAACCCCATAGAACTCCCAACTTCTTCAACACTGAAAATTCATCTCTTGAATGTAGCCGTTTGGAAATGACAGAGCACTTTTAAACAGCCACAACCAAATGGCTGAAGGGTTTCATTTGCCAGGTTTCAACTCTGCTACAAATGGTGGACTCAGCGTTGCAGGCTCTGGACCACTTCCCAGTGACGTTCGTAGCAGTTTTTCATAAGTTTAATGAACGGAACAGATACACAAAACAGGGACTTTAGTCATCAGTAAAATAGTCTCCTTCATTATTTACAACAGTCTGCCAACGGTAGGGTGTAGAAGTCACGGGGTTTTGAGGCGAAGAACTCGTGGAGCCACATTCGAAGCACATTTTCATCCGGAAAGGAAGTTCCTTGAAGGTTGTTCGATAGAGAGCGGCCGAGTGGTTCTAGGCGCTTCAGTCCGGAACCGCGCTGCTGCTACGGTCGCAGGTTCGAATCCTGCCTCGGGCATGGATGTATGTGATGTCCTTAGGTTGGTTAGGTTTAAGTAGTTCTAAGTCTAGGGGACTGATGTTAAGTCCCATAGTGCTTAGAAACATTTGAATCATTTGATAGAGAGCGGAAAAAGAGATAATCTGAGGGCCAAAATCAGATGTATAAGGCGGTTGGGGAATGACTTCCCAACACAACTGCTGTAAAGTGTTTTTTGTCAGTCGAGCAGAATGCGGACGGCGTTATCGTAGAGTATCTTCACTTCATGCAGTTTTCCTGGTCGTTGTTCTTGGATTATATCTACAAGAGGTCTCAGTTGTTGACAATAAATGTCAGCAGTGATGGTTGTACACCTCGGGGAAGCAATTCGTAGTAGACCATAATTTAGCTGTTCCGCTATCTTTTGTGGATGCGCACACGTCTTTGTGGCAACGGCCTTGCCGCAGTGGATACACCGGTTCCCGTGATATCACCAGAGTTAGGGCTGTCGGGTGTGGTCGGCACTTGGATGGATGACCATCCAGGTTGCCATGCGCTGTTGCCATTTTTCGGGGTGCACTCAGCCTCGTGATGCCAATTGAGGAGCTACTCGACCGAACAGTAGCGGCTTCGGTCAAGAATACCATCGTAACGACCGGGAGAGCGGTGTGCTGACCACACGCCCCTCCTATCCGCATCCTCAATGAGGATGACACGGCGGTCGGATGGTCCCGATGGGCTACTTGTGGCCTGAAGACGGAGTGCACACGTCTTTGTGCGGGAGTTGCTGCTTTGTTTGGGTTCAACCAATCCTTTCTTTTTCTTATGTTAGCATAAAGCAATATGTCACCAGTAACGATACAGGATAGGACAGGGCGGTGTTGTTCACGAGCGAATTGATGACGAGAAAGCAATGATGCGCATATGCCCCCACTGATTTTTGTGGATTTTGTCTCAGAGCTTGCGGTACCCATACACCCGATTTTTGGACCTTCCTAAATACATGCAAATGTTTCACGGTGATAGAATGAGCACAGCGCATCACATTTGCCAGTTCTCCAGAACACTGGCGTGGATCATAGTGGATTAATGCGTTTAAACATTCTTCATCAAACCCCGACGGTCTTCTTGAACTGGAGACTCTTTAATGTCGAAACGATGCTTCTCAAAACGGGAAAACCATTTTCCTGCCGTGCTGTGTCGAATGACAGTATCCCCATAAACGGCACAAATGTCTGTGGGTTTCTCCGCTCTACTGAACTATGCAGAGGAATATGTCGGAAATGTTCCGATTTCTCTACCTGGCACTCCTTTTTCAAGCGTTTACAGCTCCACTCTCTATCTCCAAATAACAAAATGAGAATATGTAAACTTAAATAGCAACTGTCAACTACAATAAAAATTACAATCTTTAAATAAAAGCATAGCAATGGGGATGGCAACATGCAAAACAAAAACGCTACGAATTGATGCATCAACCTAATATTTTAAACGTGACACTTTGAATCCATAATTCATAATGAATAGGAATATTGTTACTAATTAGAGGCCGACCCTTTGTGACCGAACGGTTGTAGGCGCTTCAGTCTGGAACCGCGCGACCTCTACGGTCGCAGGTTCGAATCCTGCCTCATGCATGGATGTGTGTGATGTCCTTAGGTTAGTTAGGTTTAAGTGGTTCTAAGTTCTAGAGGACTGATGACCTCAGAAGTTAAGTCCCATAGTGCTCAGAGCCATTTGAATCATTTTGAACCGATTAGCTTCGTTATTTCGTTGGCACCTCTAAAATGATCATTATGACACTGGTTTGTACTTATCTGTATGCAGCGCACACATGCATGATTGATTAAGGAAAACGAGCTGACAAGCAAAAATAATTTCAGTATACTTTCATTTCGTTATTCGTTTCTCCAGGGTTCGATGAATGTGGTCCAATATTGTTATGGCTAAATTATGTGTCCGTTTCTGTACCACAGCCTGGTTAAGTCATTCGTAGTGGGTGGGATCTGTACTATATTATGTTTACTTAAACTGCTGGTGTTTTTCAATTGCAATTGTTAACAGCGAGCTGTATAAAGCAGTAAACGCACTGTGATATAGCTGATAGCTTACATGTTGCTTATATGAGTGTCTAAATGACGCTGGTTGAGTATGAATATCACATTTCATCCTTATGCTATATTTTTGTGCAAATAGTATGTTATGTCGAAGTGTATAATAACGGAAAATATATTTTGGGGTCGCATAAATGAATGGGTGTATACAAAACACAAACATTTCCAAAATAAGCGATCAAAATCGTAAATATTTGCTGAACTCGAGTAGATTGTAATATGTGATTTCCAATTCCAATTCCTGTCAAGATGAAAAGTCGTGTAGTTCTGAACAACGTATTTTTCATATTGTCTTCCACTCATTTTGCTATCTTTATTGCTCAATTTACATTTACATCATTGAAAACTATGTGAACCATGTCACGCTAAATCATCCAAACAACTGCAGGGCAAAAGGAAGTTAGGTTGTTACAGATTTACAAAAACATTCATCTCAATGAAGGCAATGTCCCGACTGACTGACTCACTCACTCATCATCGCCCAGCCAAATCCACTAAGGATAGAAACTGAAAATTTGCAGATCATAAAGTGGTGATCTTATACTGTAGGCGTCGTTTAAGAAGAGATTTTTCGAAATTCCAACCGTAAGGGCGTGAAATAGAGGATGAAATGTTTTATCTAAATATTTCATGACGACAGCATTTTTAAAGCTAAATCTATAAAAATTCATACGCGTAATCACGATAATAAATCGCAGTATGCCAGTGGAAAAAATAAGTATGAACACCAGCAGAATCGCCAAAGGGCATTATGGAAGCAACTAGCTAGCTGCAGACGTTAAAACTGTGCAATTAGCCCTTGATGTCCGCCACCAGTAGCTGAGTGGTCAGCGCGACAGCCTGTCAATCATAAGGGCCCGGGTTCAATTCCCGGCTGAGTCGGACATTTTCTTCGCTCATGGAGTGGGTGTTGTGTTGTAATAATCACCATTATTTCATCCTCAGCGACGCGCAAGTCGCCGAAGTGGCGTCAAATCGAAAGACTTGCACTCGGCGAACGGTCTACCCGACGGGAGGCCCTAGTTACACGACATTTACATTTAGCCCCTGATGAAAGCGAGCTAATTTCGCTTCCCCTTCGACTTGCTGATTGCACTGCCGGTTCATTCTTACCACTCTCACAGAGCATGAATGCGGAAGGCAGCAGCAGTAACGGCTGGGAATCCGTAGTCCAACATAACCTCTGTACTCAGTACGAAAGTTGAGACACCCTTCTGTATAACAGCAAGTCTCATCTTGGCGGTCATTTGGCAGCAATTCTTTACTCTTTCATCTCCGTGCAGCAAGCGTCCTCTATCTAAACCCCCTGAAACTTGGCTGTTTCTGCCAGTGTAGGAATCTCACTGGACAATTGCAGCAGACCTTTTGAGTTTTCCCAGCAATAATTTTGTACACAAGTTAAACAAACTCCTACCCCTGTTGATCTTGTTACATATATCCAATGGTGCTGTGGCTTGCGAAGGATGGCGGAAAACCTCTCCCACTCCATGAGAACATTCTGAAGCTGACGAAACGAAAGACTCATATGTAGGCTACAAGAGAAAGTGCATGATCTACATAAATGAATATTATGAGCCAAACAGAAAGCCTGTTGCAAATATTATAAACGAAAGTTCTTCTGTGGCGTGGATACCGAGAAAAACGCTGGTTCTCACGCTTTACCGTTTCTGAAGGCTGCACCTGGCTTAGATTTTTATCGTTTCGAAAAGTATTGATACCGGCATCTTGAACAAAACTGTTTCTATGGCAGATAGACACGTCTCAGCCGTCTGCTGTGGGGAGTTGGAACGAAGTGAATTGTGGGTTCTTTACCTGCTCTCAAACAATTTTCAGCGCTGAAGTAATTTATGACACCCCTGTTCTTTTAAGTAAACTCCCTTGTAGCGAGCCAGCTCTCCATAGCTACAGAAAACGACAGGCTCTCATCGTAATAAAAGGAAGGCAAGAGAAGAGGTAAATTAACCGGGAAGTCACTGTTAATACTGAATATTGTCCGTGGATATTATATAGAATTAAACGGTGGCCTATTGACCTTGGGGATGTGCATTGAACGTTATGAAAAATATTCTGTTATATTTTAAGGATAAGCTATCACATAACAGTACCTCCAACTGGCGCTACCAAAGCAAACAATACGTAATGTTACACTACTCTTGGTGGAAACTGGAGTGCGAAGTCAACTTTCAGGCAATGAACCATTCAAATGGGTCTAAGAACAGCGCAGAAAACCGCATATTCAAAGAACTTTCGCTCTGTCATTGCTTGTTAGATACACAAATGAGATGTATCGCTGAATATTTCTCAAAAAGATAAGCTTCTGTAGCTCAAAAAAATATGATAGTACCATTTCAAAAAATGGTAGTGAGGTATGAATTTAATGTAGCGTAAGCAGACGTTGTCTGAACTAGTTTGCTGTCAAACCAAACAAAATACAATTCTTACACATCTTAGGAAAGAGGGAATTAATGAAGTTTGAGGTTTAGTGTCCTGTTTATGAGAGGGTCATTAGACACGGAGCACAAACTCATATCACGAAAGAATAAGAAATTAAACAGGTCTTCTGCATTTGAAAGCAACCTTCCCAGCATTTACCGTAATTGATTTACGGAAACCACTGACACCTGGATGGCTGGAAGGGTGTGAACCACCACCGACCCTAATGACGATCCTTTGCCTTATCATCGTACCACCTCGCTTTGTCTTAGATGGGATATTTGATACAAATATGGTGTCCCAAACCTGGAGGATCATAATTATGCAGTCGGCAGAGGGTCATAAATTGGGTATATGTGATGTGAAATTCGACGTATCGGTAGTAGAGATGGCTAATGAAGGCAATCACACATTTACGAAAAGATAACACATTAATAAGTTTATTTACACTTCGTGCACTTAATAATTGGTGTATACATAATTTCGAAGTGCTGGAGGTATTCAATGTTGTTGAGTTATATACGAAGAGGGTGAAGTTCTTCATTGTTGCAAATAGTTGAATTCTGATACACTTCTATAACACACTGATTGTTAGATGCTTAGTAGCATCATGCTACTTCCGATGTATTGTCCTCGGTGCACCTTTCTGTGCTAAAGCTGATACGTCTACAATGCAATGATTCTGGGCGAAGCTCTGACAGCGGCTGCTAGAAAGACGCAGCAGCTAATCAGAGTGGCGGGCAGTGAGTCATCTCAATTTAGCATCCTCTGGTGGTATGTATGCGTGGCACCAACCACTAGACACTACGAGTACGAGTGATGGAAGAGCTAGCTCATCCAGCAGCGCAGAACTAATGGTCAGGAACGAACATGCCAGGTGCTACAAGGCTTTGGATGACTAGTGCATGTGAGGTGCTTGTTTCTAAACTGCCTGTATTGTTTCGTATAAATTGCTGAACAAACACTGGAAACAGTCGCTTTCCTTAAATATCTGCAAATGTGGTTTATTTTAAAAACTAAGGCAGATGCCAAACAGATTCATTGTAAGAATCCTCGGAGGAGGTACGTTACAATACTCCAATGCAACTGATACCTGGGTATTGTATCCTATTCTGGGACCAGGTAGGATTGACAAAGACAAAACAGATTAAAAGAAATTAAAAGAAGAGCCGATCATATTTTCTCGAGTTTGCTTGCCATGTTCGAAAGCGTCGCAGAGTTCGTCATCCAACTTTAGTGGCAGACAGTACGAGAGAGACTTTTGGGTCACGTTGTTTAATATTAAAATTTTGAGAACATCGCTCCAAAAAGAGCCAGCAAATACGCTAGGGTGACAAAGTCATAGGATAGCGATAAACACATACGCAGATATCGTGTACGTAAGGTATAAATGGGCAGTGCATTGACAGGACTGTCATTTGTACTCAGGTGATACATATCAAGAGGTTTCCAACATGATTATGGCCGCTTGACGTGAAGTAACAGACACTGAACGCGGAATAATAGTTGGAGCTAGACATGTGGGACGTTTCATTTCGGAAATCATTGGGGAATTCGATATTCCGAGATCCACAGTGCCAAAATTGTGCCAAAAATACCAAATTTCAGGCACTACGCCTCACCACGTACAACACAGTGGCCGACGACCTTCACTTAACGATCGACAGCAGCAGCATTTGCGCAGAGTTGTCAGTGATGACAGACAAGCAACACTGTATGAAATAACCGCAGCAGTCAATGTGCGACGCACAGTGAATGTATCCTTTAGGTCAGGTGGGTCGAAATGTGGCGTTAATGGGCCACAGCAGCAGATGACTGACTCGAGGTCTTTTGTTAAGAGCACGACATCGCCTGAGCTCGTGACCATATCGCTTGAACCCCAGACGACTAGAAAACTGTGGCTTGGTCAGTTGATTTCTGATTTCAGTTGGTAAGAGCTGATGGTAGGGATCGAGTGTGGTGGAGACCCTACGAAGCCATGGACTCAAGTTATCAACCAGGCACTGTGCTAGTTGGTGGTGGTTCCAAAATGGTTCGGCTGTGTTTATGTAGAATGAACTGGGTTTTCTGGTCAGATGGCACCGATCATTGACTGGAAATATTCAGACACTTGGAGATAATTTGTAACCGTTCATAGACTGTATGTTCCCAGAGAACAATGAGCCATGTCTCTGAGCCACACCTGTTCGCGGTTCATTTGAAGAACATTCTGGATGATTCAAGCGAATGATTTGGCCACCCAGATCGCCCGACATGAATCCCATTGAACATTTTTGGGACATAATCAAGAAGTCAGTCTCTGCACAACGTCCTGCACCAGCAACACTTTCGCAATTATGGACGGCTATGGAAGCAGCAGTAACCCGTGGTCTAGGGGTGCCGTCTTTGATTCATAGTCAAAACGTCTTCGGTCCCGGGTTCGATCCCCGCCACTGCCTAAATTTTGATAAATAATGAGCATTGGCTGCCGAAGACTTCCGGCATAAGAAGTCAGCCTCGTTCTGCCAACGGCCTTGTCAAAGAGGGCGGAGGAGCGGATAGAGGTTCAGGGCACTCTCTTGTCCTAGGGGTGGGAAATTGCCCCTAAAGGCGGAAGAATCAGTAATGATCAACAACATGAGGATGCAGAAGGCAATGGAAACCACTGCATTAAAGACACGTAACGTGTATCCACAGGACATGTGGCCTGTAATTGAAGAAGTGTCATGATGATCTCTCCATTGGCAAAAGATTCCGGAATAGTCCCCCATTCGGATCTCCGGGAGGGGACTGCCAAGGGGGAGGTTACCATGAGAAAAAGATTGAATAATCAACGAAAGGATAACGTTCTACGAGTCGGGGCGTGGAATGTCAGAAGCTTGAACGTGTTAGGGAAACTAGAAAATCTGAAAAGGGAAATGCAAAGGCTCAATCTAGATATAGTAGGGGTCAGTGAAGTGAAGTGGAAGGAAGACAAGGATTTCTGGTCAGATGAGTATCGGGTAATATCAACAGTAGCAGAAAATGGTATAACAGGTGTAGGATTCGTTATGAATAGGAAGGTAGGGCAGAGTTCAGTGACCGGGTTGTTCTAATCAGAATCGACAGCAGACCAACACCGACAACGATAGTTCAGGTATACATGCCGACGTCGCAAGCTGAAGATGAACACATAGAGAAAGTGTATGAGGATATTGAAAGGGTAATGCAGTATGTAAAGGGGGACGAAAATCTAGTAGTCATGGGCGACTGGAATGCAGTTGTAGGGGAAGGAGTAGAAGAAAAGGTTACAGGAGAATATGGGCTTGGGACAAGGAATGAAAGAAGAGAAAGACTAATTGAGTTCTGTAACAAGTTTCAGCTAGGAATAGCGAATACCCTGTTCAAGCATCACAAGAGGAGGAGGTATACTTGGAAAAGGCCGGGAGATACGGGAAGATTTCAATTAGATTACATCATGGTCAGACAGAGATTCCGAAATCAGATACTGGATTGTAAGGCGTTCCCAGGATCAGATATAGACTCAGATCACAATATAGTAGTGATGAAGAGTAGGCTGAAGTTCAAGACATTAGTCAGGAAGAATCAGTACGCAAAGAAGAGGGATACGGAAGTACTAAGGAATGACGAGGTACGTTTGAAGTTCTCTAACGCTATAGATACAGCAATAAGGAATAGCGCAGTAGGCAGTACAGTTGAAGAGGAATGGACATCTCTAAAAAGGGCCATCACAGAAGTTGGGAAGGAAAACATAGGTACAAAGAAGGTAGCTGCGAAGAAACCATGGGTAACAGAAGAAATACTTCAGGTGATTGATGAAAGGAGGAAGTACAAACATGTTCCGGGAAAATCAGGAATACAGAAATACAAGTCGCTGAGGATTGAAATAAACAGGAAGTGCGGGGAAGCTAAGACGAAATGGCTGCAGGAAAAATGTGAAGACATCGAAAAAGATATGATTGTCGGAAGGACAGACTCAGCATACAGGAAAGTCAAAACAACCTTTGATGTCATTAAAAGCAACGGTGGTAACATTAAGAGTGCAATGGGAATTCCACTGTTAAATGCAGAGGAGAGAGCAGATAGGTGGAAAGAATACATTGAAAGCCTCTATGAGGGTGAAGATTTGTCTGATGTGATAGAAGAAGAAACAGGAGTCGATTTAGAAGAGATAGGGGATCCAGTATTAGAATCGGAATTTAAAAGAGCGTTGGAGGACTTACGGCAGAAGGGATAGATAACATTCCATCAGAATTTCTAAAATCATTGGGGGATGTAGCAACAAAACGACTATTCACGTTGGTGTGTAGAATATATGAGTCTGGTGACATACCATCTGACTTTCGGAAAAGCATCATCCACACAATTCCGAAGACGGCAAGAGCTGACAAGTGCGAAAATTATCGCACAATCAGCTTAACAGCTCATGCATCGAAGCTGCTTACAAGAATAATATACATAAGAATGGAAAAGAAAATTGAGAATGCGGAAGGTGACGATCAGTTTGGCTGTAGGAAAAGTAAAGGGACGAGAGAGGCAATTCTGACGTTACGGCTAATAATGGAAGCAAGGCTAAAGAAAAATCAAGACACTTTCATAGGATTTGTCGACCTGGAAAAAGCGTTCGACAATATAAAATGGTGCAAGCTGTTCGAGATTCTGAAAAAAAGTAGGGGTAAGCTATAGAGAGAGACGGGTCATATACAATATGTACAACAAACAAGAGGGAATAATAAGAGTGGACGATCAAGAACGAAGTGCTCGTATTAAGAAGGGTGTAAGACAAGGCTGTAGCCTTTCGCCCCTACTCTTCAATCTGTACATCGAGGAAGCAATGATGGAAATAAAAGAAAGGTTCTGGAGTGGAATTAAAATACAAGGTGAAAGGGTATCAATGATACGATTCGCTGATGACATTGCTATCCTGAGTGAAAGTGAAGAAGGATTAAATGATCTGCTGAACGGAATGAACAGTCTAATGAGTACACAGCATGGCTTGAGAGTAAATCGGAGAAAGACGAAGGTAATGAGAAGTAGTAGAAATGGGAACAGCGAGAAACTTAACATCAGGATTGATGGTCACGAAGTCAATGAAGTTAAGGAATTCTGTTACCTAGGCAGTAAAATAATCAATGACGGACGGAGCAAGGAGGACATCAAAAGCAGACTCGCTATGGCAAAAAAGGCATTTCTGGGCAAGAGAAGTCTACTAATATCAAATACCGGCCTTAATTTGAGGAAGAAATTTCTGAGGATGTACGTCTGAAGTACAGCATTGTATGGTAGTGAAACATGGACTGTGGGAAAACCGGAACAGAAGAGAATCGAAGCATTTGCGATATGGTGCTATAGACGAATGTTGCAAATTAGGTGGACTGATAAGGTGAGGAATGAGGAGGTCCTATGCAGAATCGGAGAGGAAAGGAATATGTGGAAAACACTGATAAGGAGAAGGGACAGGATGATAGGACATCTGCTAAGACATGAGGGAATGACTTCCATGGTACTAGAGGGAGCTGTAGAGGGCAAAAACTGTAGAGGAAGACAGAGATTGGAATACGTCAAGCAAATAATTGAGGACGTAGGTTGCAAGTGCTACTCTGAGATGAAGAGGTTAGCACAGGAAAGGAATTCGTGGCGGGCCGCATCAAACCAGTCAGTAGACTGATGACAAAAAAAAAAAAAATAGAGGCAGCAGGGCTCAATATTTCTGCAGGGTACTTGCTACGACTTGTTGAGTCCATGCCACGTCGAGTTACTGCACTATGCCGGGGAAAAGAAGGTCCGGCACGATATTAGGAGGTATCCCATAACTTTGGTTACCTCAGTGTATATTGCTTCCTTCTAAATACGTCTTGCGAATAGATCATGAAGGTAAAACAGAAAGTTTCGTGGCCACGCCGGATTAGCCGAGCGGTCTAGGGCGCTGCAGTCATGGACTGTGCGGCAGGTCCCGGCGGAGGTCCGAGTCCTCCCTCGGGCATGGGTGTGTGTGTTTGTCCTTAGGATAATTTAGGTTAAGTAGTGTGTAAGCTTAGGGACTGATGACCTTAGCAGTTCAGTCCCATAAGATTTCTCACACATTTTTTGAGAAAGATTCGTGTTCACACAGAGGCTTACTAAGAAATGGTCCTCCTGTGCACCATTCTTGACTAAACAGGGAAGGGGGGACAATATAATGGTACGCAAAGAACCCTCTGTCACACACTATAATGTGACTTTTGGAGTATAGATGAACGAGGTGCGACAATAAAGTAATGAGAATGATGTGAAAAAAAAGTTGCTTACTGTTTTAGTCAAGTTTAGTGTTGTCTACTTCAAAGTAGTTCCAATCTGATTCCACACATTTTTTCCAGCGCTTCTGCCATTGATGGTAACATTTCTGGAACTCATCTTCTGTAATATCCTCCAAGACCCTCGTCACAGCTTTCTGGACATCTTGTGTTGTTTGAAAATGGTGTCCCTTGACCACCGTTTCGACTCTTGGAAATAGAAAAAAGTCACACGGAGGGATATCTGGCTAATAAGGTGGCTATGGTAGTACTGAAATTTGTTTTGAGATTAAAAATTGCTGTACTGACAGAGCAGTATGGGATGGCGCATTATCGTGATTTTTGCACAAATCTTTCTCATACGAAGATCTTCAGTTATTAGACGAACTGTTTCTCGACTGATGTTCAGTTCTTTTGCGATCATTTTCATGGATAATCTTCGATCAGATCATATGAGTTCACCCACCCTGGCCAAGTTGACATCCGTCCGTGAGGTTGAGCTCTCGACATAACCTCCTCTCCAAAAGCCTTCTGAAGCTTACCGTAAGTAGTGATTTTCCAACAGAAAGAGGTTCCTACTCAATGGTCTGAAGATGACCACAGTAGTGGTCGAAACTGGTCACCTTGTTAAATAAATCGTGATCAAGACCGTTTTTAATAGTAATTATTACCATAAGTTGTCGTCATGGTTTCACCCAATTTAATGCAAACAGAAATGGCATACCGTTGCACAATATTATGCAGTTCCATTTCCATGACAAGAGACAAAAACACGTGTTCACTTATTGCAGCACAACTCATGACAGCAGTTGCATCGATGTGCCGCTTGGACTAGAAGCAGCTTATAGACCAAGGTCAAAGATATTGTGCATATGCAAGCCTGCAGGGTTGCCACATCTTGCAAAGAAAATCAGTCTCATTACTTTATTGTCGCAACTCGTATATGTAGATGCAGATGTAGATTTTAGGATCTTTTCCCATGTGTGAACTTATGAACCTAAATATTGTGGACAAATACATGTTGAACCATATTTGAATTGTTTAAAATAATTTTGCACCACCTGCATATCTGCAAACATCTTTCAACATACATTCAAGAGAAGCACAGGTTGACAGAATAATCCTTATGGAATTTTAAAAAGATTCTGTGAAATAAAAACAAAATCCAAAGAATGGGTAAAAACTACACATCTCTGCACACCTGTGCAATAAAAATCTACTCCTGGGTAACATTCAAAGACATGTTGAAGCAACCCATGCACCGTAAAATGCTTGGATCTCCTTGGCACTCTTCGATGAGGAGGCGATTAAGTGTGTGTGTGGGGTTCCTCCAACTACATGTTGCTAGTTTTACCTGATACCATAAGCAGTCGGGTTCATGGAACCAGATGCTGCAGGCTGCTCCACCTGATTGATTCCTGACTCCTGGAGGAAGGTGCTGACGAGGTAGACAAAAGTGTCCTCGAGCATCATCATCTTGAAAGACGAACCTATTGCCAAAATGTTGACTGTCGTCCTGTACAGTAGCTTGGAGGATACTAAACCGATACTGCACACTCGTCAAATGGTCCTCAGTAGTTATGAGAGACATTAGCAAGTCATCGTCCAAAACATTACTGGCTGAAGCCGCTGGACTAGATGCCTGAAACGTGCATTAGCACCTAACCTACTCCACATTCTTCCACGACAATCATTAGGCATCAGAGAAATCCTGGACTTGTTGGCAAAGAGACCTGATGCTGTTGTCCAGTTTCTATATCTCGTCTCTTGTACATCTCCGCACAACAGAGTACTGGGAGCCTGTACTCGTTGGCAAAGAGAATCTGGCGCTGTTTTTCCAGCTTCTACTCCTCATACTTTGCCCAAAATCTTCACACACCACGCTCCTGGAGGCATGTGCTCGTTGGCGAAGTGAGCCTAACGCTGTTCTTCCAGTTTCTACTTATCATTCCTTTCCAAAAGTCTTTGCACAACACGATGCTAGGATCATGTAAAGTGTTCCATTGGGTTCAGGTAGTCTCTGGGTAGGTCAGTTCATTTCAGGAATGTTACTGCGCAGAATCCATTGCGTCATATATACTTCTTTATGAGAGGGTGCATTCTCATGCTAACAGAAACAATCATAATCCTCGAATGTTCCACTACTGTACGCAGTACACAGTGATTTAAAATGTGTTCATATCAAAACTTTCATGGCAGATTAAAAGTGTGAGCCAGACCGAGACTCGAACTCGGGACTTTGCCTTTCCCGGGCAAGTGCTCTACCATCTGAGCTACACAAGCACGACTCACGCCCCCTCCTCACAGCTTTACTTCCGCCAGTACCTCGTCTCCTACTTTCCAAACTTCACAGAAGCTCTTACCTTGCAGAACTAGCACTCCTGGAAGAAAGGATATCGTGCAGACATGGCTTAGCCACAACCTGGGGGATGTTTCCAGAATGATATTTTCACTCTGCAGCGGAGTGTGCACTGATACGAAACTTCCTGGCAGATTAAAACTGCGTGCCAGATCGAAACTCGAACTCGGAACCTTTGCCATTTGTGGGCAAGTGCACCAACTGAGCTACCCAAACACGACTCACGCCCTGTCCTCACAGCTTTACTTCCGCCAGTACCTCCTACTTTCCAAACTTCACAGAAGCTCTTCTGCGAACCTTGCAGAACTAGCACTCCTGGAAGAAAGGGTATTGCGGAGACATGGCTTAGCTACAGCCTGGGGGATGTTTCCAGAATGAGATTTTCACTCTGCAGTGGAATGTGCGCTGATATGAAACTTCCTGGCAGATTAAAACTGTGTGCTGGACTGAGACTCGAACTCGGGACCCGACCCAGAGCGTGAGTCGTGCTTGGTAGCTCAGTTGGTAGAGCACTTGCCCGTCAAAGGCAAAGGTCCCGAGTTCGAGTCTCGGTCCAGCACACAGTTTTAATCTGCCAGAAAAGTTTCAAATCAGCACACACTCCGCTGCAGAGTGAAAATCTCATTCTGTGTTCATACCGTTCTGCATTTATCGTTTTGTTGAGCGTAATAAAGGGAACTACACCCTACACCATAACACAACATCCTTCACTTTTGACATTGCACGTAATAGCAGATAACTTATCCATGCATTCGCAAATTCCATCGGAATGCCACAGGCATATCGCCACTCATTTCCAGTCGTTGTTTAGTGGCGTCGCTCTTTATGCCAGCCCAAGTGTCAGTTAGTATTGATTACAGAAATGTGTGGCTTATGAGGCGCTGCTCGACCACTGTACCCCATTACGTGACCTCCCTACACACAGTCATCGTGGTAGTTGGACTGCTAGTAGCACCTTCGATTAGAGCAGCTTATAAGTGGTTTCAAAATTTTCGGGGTGGCCATATGGGCACAAGTGATGCTGAACGTTCTGGACGCCCTGTGGAGGTTACGACTCCAGTAATCTTTGATAAAATCCATGATATGGTGATGGCACTCACGAGTGATTCCTTCGACCGGTGTTATACAATCTTTTACAACCACTCTCCGCAATGCTCATCGGTCCCTGTCCATTAGTATGTGAAGTCCCTAATCTTGATTTATCTGTGGTTGTTCCTTCACGCATCACCAACTTGGGCAGCTTTAGAAGGGTTGTAATGTCCCTGGCGGATCTAGTACTCAGGTGACATCCAACGACTACTCCATGTTTGAAGTCACTGAGACCTTCTGACTGAACCATTCTGCTGTTACTGCTTCTCTACTGACAAACAAGATATTCCCTGCTTTTATACTGGCGGATCCGCTTCTAGTGACATCTAGTGACTAGTTCCGAATTATATAAAGGTGCCCAAATACTTTTGTGCAGATAGTGTTCAAGGGGTGTTTGAAAAGTCCGTGCAAAGTTCGAGAGATGGCCCCACCAGTGCATATCATGTTTAGTTAGTAGCATCTTTGGAAAGAACGCACACCAAGTTTCAGCCATATTGGTCTATTTCTTTGTGTTTGGCATTCGTGTGAATCAAGGAAAAAAATGGACGAAAAAGAATTTCGTGTGGTGATTAAACATTACCTTATGAAAGGCAAAACGCCTCAGGAGACTAAAGGGAAGCTTCACAAACATTACGGTGACTATGCACCTTCGATTGGAGCAGCTTATAAGTGGTTTCAAAATTTTCGGGGTGGCCATATGGGCACAAGTGATGCTGAACGTTCTGGACGCCCTGTGGAGGTTACGACTCCAGTAATCTTTGATAAAATCCATGATATGGTGATGGATGACAGAAGAGTTAAGGTGTGTGGGATTGCTAGTGCTCTGGGCATCTCGAATGAATGGGTACATAATATTTTGCATAAACATTTGGACATGACAAAGCTATCCGCAAGATGGGTTCTGCAACTGCTCACACTTGACCAAAAACGGAATCGTGTGAAGTGTTGCAAGGATACTTTAAGCGTCGTTTCGTCACTGTGGATGAAACATGGATTCATTACTATACTCCTGAGACCAAAGAGACCAAGAGAGAATCTGCACAAAAAAAGGCGAAGGCCATTCCTTCGACCGGAAAGGCTATGGCGACTGTCTTTTGGGATTCGCAACGGATAATCCTCATCGACTATCTGGAAAAGGGTAAAACAGTTACAGGTGTATATTATTCATCGTTATTGGACTGTTTGAAAACCGAGCTGCAAGAAAAACGCTGGCGATTGGACCGCAAAAAAAAGTCCTTTCCCATCACGACAATGCACTTCATACACCTCAGCAGTTGTGGTCGTAAAATTAATAAAAACAGGATTCCAACTCATTTCACATCCCCCCCTGTTCCCCAGTCGTCCGGAGTGGCCGAGCGGTTCTAGGCGCTACAGTCTGGAACCGCGCGACCGCTACGGTTGCAGGTTCGAATCCTGCCTCGGGCATGGATGTGTGTGATGTCCTTAGGTTAGTTAGGTTTAAGTAGTTCTAAGTTCTAGGGGACTGATGACCTCAGCAGTTAAGTCCCATAGTGCTCAGAGCCATTTGAACCAACCTGTTCTCCAGACTGGCCTTCCTCGGAGTACTATTTGTTCCCCAATTTGAAGAAATGGCTGACAGGACAAAGATTTTATTCAAACGAGAAGGTGATTGCAGCAACTAATAGCTATTTTGCACACTTGGACAATTCCTATTATTTGGAAGGGATCAACATATTAGAACAGCGTTGGACGAAGTGTATAAGTCTAAAAGGAGACTATGTCCAAAAATAAAAAAAAAGTTTACGCCAAATACGTAAGTAGTTTTTATTTTTGCACGGACTTTTCAAATGCCCCTCGAATATCTGACATTGACGAGCTAGCCAGAAACAAAGAGTGGGGGGAGGTTGTCACAGGGTTCATAACCTCCCCACATACAAACATTTTAGTAATGGCGCTTACAATTCTTGGATATCAGTTTCCAAATTTCATACGCAACTTTCAGAGAACTAATCAAAGAGAAAACCAAGAGTCTCGAAACTGACATGAAATTCTAGAAATTACAAGCTGCGTTTAACATAGGATACTTCACAGTTACTTGCAAGAGGGCCTGCCCACGTGGGTGTGTTTGCGGCCTGACTAGGAACATTCCAGCCAGAAAAGGTGCACTGCTGACATGCTTGCTACCAACAACAAATCCAACACGGCTTGAGATTCCACAGGTGGAACTGGGAATCTACAGGAAGTTGAGTAATCGAACACAGGATAGTAAATCAACCGTTCCCGATTTCTCCCCCAACTAAGATAAAATAATACAAAGACTGACTACTCAAACAGACAGAACTGACTCAAATAAACATTTCCTCATTTGTACAATTGCACAGACATAGTCTACAGACTTGTGTCCACAGTCGTTTATAAGGTGTCAGACAAATAACACACATTTCCGAAACAATTCAGGTTAACTTGATATGTCACATGACACAGTTGCGTGAAACTGAACGAATGTTTTTAAAATGCTGATGTAATAAATAAGCCAGAATTTCATAAATACAAACCACTAACACTCATACTAGTAATTGATTGAAAGTAATTTCCATGACCCAAGCTATAAGACGCAGTTCTGAGGGAAACAGAATTTTACGACGGCAGTGCGTGTCCCATGTAGGCTGACACCTTTTGCCATGGGGCATCTAGAGGACACAATGAGACGCCCGCTGGCACTGTGTAGGCCATCGGCAAAAGCCACCCCTTGGGGTCCCCTGCTTTCAACGATGACTCTTTGGAAAGCCTTTCTACAGAAACACGGCGGGAGATGCCGATAAAACGTCCGGACATTAAATGCCTGGAGAAACCCAACTCAAAACATAGGTGACTCATTGTAGCCACCTGCGTTAAAAACTCTCATGAAAAAAAGCTGTTTATCTCAGTATTACGCAGCAAAAGTTAAACTTTGCCTTATTAAAGAAACAACGCCTGAGATAGCCTACAAAAACTGTAGTGGGTGGAGTTATAACAAAGAACGAATGCTCTGATTTGCCAGAAAGAAAATGCATGGCCACCGGCTTTGATATACGCAAATTGTGGACAGAGTAATTGTCTGTTGTCTTACCGGCATCGTTGAGTGTTGAGCAAGTAAGGAGTTACACTGCAAAATCTCGTAGTGCGGAGAATCGCACCGAGCACTGACAGTTAACACTTGCGAGCGATTTGAGGGCAATGATGTACGCGCTATTCCAGCCAAATAGCGTGTACCATGCCAATTAACTTAGCTAGGGAATAACTAGGAATCTCGGCTTCACCAAAGACGTAGGAGATGTATCAGACAGGTGTTTAACAGTCGAGAGAGATTTAGAATAGATTCTCAGATTCACAGCTCGCGCCAACAGCCGCCACTGCCGCCGCCAACGCAAGGTAATCACACGCCCTCGCGCCGCGCCAGCAAGTGATACTCAATAGACACTCAGAACTGCGTTGTCTCCGTCTCACCTGACTTTTGTATATTCAACCGTGACCTGTAGTTAATCATACTCACAATTGTTGGGCCTAACTGAAACAGAAACACGAGATGTCCGATCTGACGAAAAGGACTGATCAGCCACTGTACAATTATGAATTGTTTTAATGGCGTGCTTCTTTTTGATTGCTCTTTACCGACGCCCATTCAATTTTGAGTATTTTCGTTATGAATTTTAGCGCAATTAATATCTCTGGCCCCAATTGTATTTAATTTGTTTCTATTTTTATCGACCCACAGACATGGTCATCAACCATCTTACCATTAAAGAACCTTATAATAGTTAGGAATATCGCTTCACAGTTGTGAACACTCAGAATGAATATTTTACCATCTTGTACGAAATTTTGCTAACATTGCTATGTAATGAAGTCAGACGGAGAGTAAAAATAAACCTTAATAACGAGAATCTAAGATTTTCTTTTTTTGCAAACAATTAGTTACACCTGAACCCATACGCTAATTTCTGTTAGCGATAACGGGTTGGGTTGGGTTGGGTTGTGTGAGGACAGCGAGGTCATCGGTCTTATCGGATTAGGGAAGGATGGGGAAGGAAATCGGCCGTGCCCTTTCAAAGGAACAATCCCGGCATTTGCCTGGAGCAATTTAGGGAAATCATGGAAAACTTAAATCCGGATGGCCAGATGTGGGATTGAACCGCCATCCTCCCGAATGCGAGTCCAGTGTTAGCGATAATGTTTCCTTTACAGGGAGTGTAGTGGAACCGACATTGAGATCATTGTCTGAGTACATCACTGTCCGTAATGCTGCACTCTTCTAAACTCTGCATATGTCAGATGGCGTCTTCTTATCTTGCAGGCCATAAGTTCAACACCAAATTCCTAAAACACTCGCAGAGCGCCCTTGCGCAACTGTGGTAGGAAGACAGATCAGAACCAGTCACATATGAGATAGATGTTCCAGTCACATTAGTGTGACGATCGCCTGTTAGATATCAGTCAATGTGAAGTGGAGGGTATATAAAGCGAGTTTGGTGGAGAGGGGGGGGTGGGCGCAGAAGAAAACAGCGCAGTCATTGTCGTTATGTGAAAATGGAGCGATTTATCTTATGTACAAAAGCGTATGATTATTGGCTTTCTGTTCAAGGGGGAAGCATTTCCGAAGCACCTAAGTTTGTAAACTGTTCGCGTGCTGCCATGGTTAATGTGAGCATATATGACAAAATGACGCAATCCAAAACTGGCGCCAAGGCAACTGTAGTGCACCACAGGCCATAGATATTAGGGATGGACAACGGCTGCAGAGATATGCACGGGCGATTAGAAGTGCAACTGTTGAGCAACTGAATCCTCAGATGAGCCGAGGGGCTAGCAACAGTGTCTTTTCAATAATCGTCCAGCGAACCTTGCTGCATATAGACCTCCACACCAAGCACCTGTTTCATGCACCCGTGCTGACTGCTGACGGCTGGAATTTGAACGACAGTACTGCACCTGGACATCCACTAAGTGGCGACAGGGTGGCCTGCTCAGATGAATCATTTTATGCTCCATTGGACAGATGGCTGTTGTTGTGTATGGTGTAAAATGTCTGAAAAGAAAACACCCTACAACAATCGTTGGATGGTTCCAAGCTGGAGGAGGGAGCATTATGGACCAAGGAATATTTTCGTGGCATTCCCTGGGTGATCTCGTCGTTATGGAGGGCACAATGGATCAACATATGTATGCATCTATCCTAGGAACAACATCCATCCCTTCATGCAGTCTGTTTTTCTCGGCACGTTGTTATACAGGGTGTTACAAAAAGGTACGGCCAAACTTTCAGGAAACATTCGTCACACACAAATAAAGAAAAGATGTTATGTGCACATGTGTCCGGAAACGCTTAATTTCCATGTTAGAGCTCATTTTAGTTTCGTCAGTATGTACTGTACTTCCTCGATTCACCGCCAGTTGGCCCAATTGAAGGAAGGTAATGTTGACTTCGGTGCTTGTGTTGACATGCGACTCACTGCTCTACAGTACTAGCATCAAGCACATTAGTACGTAGCATCAACAGGTTCTTCCACCTACGCTCAATGGAGCACGTTATCATGATTTCATATGTGATACTCTACCTGTGCTGCTAGAGCATGTGCCTTTACAAGTACGACACAACATGTGGTTCATGCAAGATGGAGCTGCTGCACATTTCAGTCGAAGGGTTCGTACGCTTCTCAACAACAGATTCGGTGACCGATGGATTGGTAGAGGCGGACCAATTCCATGGCCTCCACGCTCTCCTGACCTCAACCCTCTTGACTTTCATTTATGGGGGCATTTGAAAGCTCTTGTCTACGCAACCCCGGTACCAAATGTAGAGACTCTTCGTGCTCGTATTGTGGACGGCTGTGATACAATACGCCATTCTCCAGGGCTGCATCAGCGCATCAGGGATTCCATGCGACGGAGGGTGGATGCATGTATCCTCGCTAACGGAGGACATTTTGAACATTTCCTGTAACAAAATGTTTGAAGTCACGCTGGTACGTTCTGTTGCTGTGTGTTTCCATTCCATGATTAATGTGATTTGAAGGGAAGTAATAAAATGAGCTCTAACATGGAAAGTAAGCGTTTCCGGACAGATGTCCACATAACATCTTTTCTTTATTTGTGTGTGAGGAATGTTTCCTGAAAGTTTGGCCGTACCTTTTTGTAACACCCTGTATACCTGCAGAACAATGCAATGTGCCACACAGATGACAGGTACGCGCGTGGTTCGAAGACAACCAGGATAAGTTTACCGTACTCCCCTGGCCACCAAACTCCCCAGATTTATACCCAATCGAGAATCTGTGGGACCATCTCGATCGGACTGTTCATATCACAGATCCTCAACCGAGAAACCTACGGCAGCTAGCCGCGGCAGTTGTGTCAGCACGTCTCCATATTCCTCCTGGTACTGGTACCTTCCAGAACCTCACTCTCTTCCTGCACATCCGTGCTGCATGGGATCGTTATTCAGGCTTTTGCCATGTGGTCACATTAATGTGGATGGACCTTGTGTATCGTCTATGAGCTGGTGTAGATGGAACACTGTTTACCGTATGGGTACTCAACCTGATAGGAATTATGTTCGGACTGTGCGCTGCAGGATTTTCTTTGTTAGTAATGTTAGCGTCATGGAGGAGGAGGAGGATATTAGTGTTTAATGTCCCGTCGACAACGAGGTCATTAGAGACGGAGCGCAAGCTCGGGTGAGGGAAGGATGGGGAAGGAAATCGGCCATGCCCTTTCAAAGGAACCATCCCGGCATTTGCCTGAAGCGATTTAGGGAAATCACGGAAAACCTAAATCAGGATGGCCGGAGACGGGATTGAACCGTCGTGCTAACCACTGCGCCACCTCGCTCGGTGCGTCATGAATTGTTGTTCGGTGGCAGTGCTGATACGGTGACATGGGTTGAAACACAAGCATCAGTGTGCGTTACAGTTGTCGGCAGTAACGTGGGTCTTTACAAGGTGACCAGGGCTTTACTCATAAAGCTGTTTTACCATGACAACAGCAATAGTGCTGCTGCTCTTAGCGGGTACCGATGCACTGAAGGGATACGGAGACATTCTCTTCCCGCACCAGGCTTGAAGAACGTGATTCGGAAGTTCGAATTAACTGGCGATTGGGAATTGCTCCTGGGAGAGGCCGACGACCAGTTGCGCCACAAATTGTCGAAGAAGTTATTGGTGCCATGGCTGAGAATTCTGGACGCAATGTGCGATCTTAACCACTGCACGAGCGGTGTCGCGATATCTGAACATTCCATGGTCCACTGACCCAAAAAGTGCTGTGAGAAATTGTGAACTGGTACATCTAGTGCGGTTCTAGGCAGTTGTGGCTGCAGATGGTCGTTACATTCAGCAACGTTTGTAACCTGGAACGTTAACATGATACACAATTGCCGGCCGGTGCGGCCGAGCGGTTCTAGGCGCTACAGTCTGGAACCGCGCGACAGCTACGGTCGCAGGTTCGAATCCTGCCTCGGGCATGAATGTGTGTGATGTCCTTAGGTTAGTTAGGTTTAAGTAGTTCTATGTTCTAGGGGACTGATGACCTCAGCAGTTAAGTCCCATAGGGCTCAGAGCCATTTGAACCATTTTTTTGATACATTATTAATAAATTTTATCCTCTCATGTGGAAATTCAAATGTGTTTCTTTCAACGGTTAATACATTAGTTCTTTTCCGCGTGTCCTTACAAATGTTTTCACCAAGTTTCATCGTCTTACGATGATTCGTTTTTCATGGGGGCACTCTCAAGTAGCAAAAGTTATTGTTTCAACTTTGATGTTGTCAAATATGTGAAAGTTCGTTGCTGTTATCGCTCTTAAGAGCATAACACGTTGATTCCCTATTTTTTGAACGAATCCTTTTAAAAGGCTGTATTTTTTGCATCACAGTTACTTGAAAGTTATGCTAAAGTGACTTAGCCCTACTAAGCACTGATGTAAACAAATTGTTCTTAAAGTATTAAAACATTGCAAATACTGTCAACATGTTAATCGAACGGCAAACATGAGAATAACTGAACTCATGACTCAATATGTACTGTGATACAGAGATGGATTGCTCTTTCACGAATTATTTTAATTTCTACCCACAGAAACTTCACATAAATTAAATGTCAGAGCTTGCATATACGCCTTTTAATAGTCATCGTGAAACGTACACACATATGCTCTGAGAAATGCGAAGCTTTCGCTACTATAGGCAAAACTTGCTTTCATTTTTAAATTAATGAAATATACCAACAGCAGAGGCTATAAAATACATCACAGGTTCTAGTTCCTTTTCTTTCCGTCACGTGTAATAATAAGAATAGGAAACTTCACTTTCTATTTATTTGGGTTTAAAATATAGGTAAGAAATGAATATGTAAATCTACTTTCTTCCACAAACGTTCATATTAGTAAACCTCTTTGGTTAAAATAAGCTGAAGGAAAAAAAACCGCAACACCGAGAAGAAGTTGTGCAGCGTAATTGAAAGGTGAGGTTCTACATCTGAAAATGACTATTCTGTTTTCGCGCCAGTCGAATGACAGTGGACTTTGTGGATTTATGTTAGTCAAGAATGCCTTTAAAGAGACAAAGACGCCAACACCTCACTAAGTTTCAACGAAGCCGTGTAATGTGCCTACGAGAAACTGGATGTTCCTTCTGCAGTTTCGCAGAAAGACTTAGCAGGAATGTAGCTACTGTACACGATTGCCGGCAGCGGTGGTCAAGAGAATATATGGCCGCAGGAAGACCGGGCTCGGGGCGACCACGTGGCACCATCGACAGGGAAGACCATCGTGTTCGGCGGATGGCCGTGGCACATCGTACTGCATCTACAGCAGGAATCTGAGCAGTAGTTGCACCACAGTGACACAACGAACTGTTACAAATCGGTTACTTCAAGGACAGCTCCGAAGCAGACGCCTCTGGCCAGCATTCCATTGACACCAAACCAGCACCATTTGCGGCTTCAGCGGTTTCAAGAGAGAGATCATTGGAGGACAGTGTAGAAGTACGAGGGTCACTCCAAAAGAAATGCACACTATTTTTTAAAAAATCCATCTTTTATTCTACATGTTTGAAAGTTTTACAGTGTGTAGATACATCCTTTAGAAACAATATTTTCATTTCTCCACATAATTTCCATCCCTCTCAACTGCCTTACGCCATCTTGGAACCAGCGCCTGTATACCCGCATGGTAAAATTCTGGACCAACTTGTTGGAGCCACTGTTTGGCAGCGTGCACAAGGGAGTCATCATCATCAAACCTTGTTCCACGAAGAGAGTCTTTCAGTTTCCCAAAGAGATGATAGTCACATGGAGCCAGGTCAGGACTGTAACGCGGGTGTTTCAGTGTTGTCCATCCGAGTTTTGTGATCGCTTCCATGGTTTTTTGACTGACATGTAGCCGTGCATTGTCATGCAACAGCAAAACATCCTGCTTTTGCCGATGTGGTCGAACACGACTCAGTCGAGCTTGAAGGTTCTTCAGTGTCGTCACATATGCATCAGAATTTATGGTGGTTCCACTTGGCATGATATCCACATGCAAGAGTTCTTCAGAATCGAAAAACACCGTAGCCATAACTTATCCAGCAGACGTGTGGTTTTGAATTTTATTTTTTTCCTTGGGTGAATTTGCATGAGGCCACTCCATTGAGTGCCTCTTCGTCTCTGGTGAAAAATGATGGAGCCATGTTTCATCACCCGTCACAATACTTCCAAGAAATTCATCTCCACCATTCTCGTACTGGTCCAAAAGTTCGCTGCATACCGTTTTTCTTGTTTCTTTGTGAGCCACTGTCAACATCCTGGGAACCCACCTGGCACAAACCTTTTTTAACGCCAACACTTTCAATATTCTGCAAACACTTCCTTCCCCTATCCTAGCGTAGCGTGACATTTCGTTCACTGTGATGCGTCTGTCAGCAGTCACCAATTCGTTAACTCTCTGCACATTGTCTGGAGTGTGTGCAGTACGAGGCCTGCCGATGAGAGGACAATCCTCAATATTGCCGTGCCCGCTTTCATAACGTAACCTGCTTGCCCACAGACTAACTGTACTGCGATCGACAGCAGCATCTCCATACACCTTTTTCGACCTCTTGTGGATGTTTCCCACTGTCTCGTTTTCACTGCACAGAAATTCTATGACAGCACGTTGCTTCTGACGAACGATAAGTGTAGCAGCCATCTTGAAGATATGCTGTGACGGCGCCACTCCCGGGATCAGGTTGAACTAAGTTCGAAAACAAGCGGGAAGGGTGTATCTACACATTGTAAAACTTTCACATATGCAGCATGAAAACTGTATTTTTACAAAAATAGTGTGCATTTCTTTTGGAGTGACCCTCGTATCTTCTGTTTTCTCATGTAGCGTGGTTCTGCCTCGTCGCCAGTGATGCCCGTGTCTTTGTTAGAAGGAGGTCAACTGATAGACTGCAACCAAAGTGTCTGCGTGCTAGACATACTTGACGCACACCTGGAATTATGCTCTGGGATGCGATTTCGTATGACAGTAGGAGCACTCTCGTTTTTATCCCACGCACCCCGGCGGCAAGTCTGTACATGAGTCTGGTGATTCGACCTGTTGTGCTGCTATTCATGAACAGAATTCTGGGGGTGTTTTCCAACAGGATAACGCTCGCCCACAATGTTGTAACCCAAAATGCTCTTCGGCGTATCGACATGTTGCCTTGGTTTGTTCGATGCATGTCTCTAATTGAGCGCATATGGGACATTATCAGAAGGCGGCTCCAGCGTCATCCACAAACAGCATTAACCGTCCTTGTATTGACTGACCAAGTGCAACAAGCGTGGAACTTCATCCCACAAGTTGACATTCGTCACCTGTAAAGCGCAAAGTATGCTCGTTTCTTTTAACATTCTGACGGTCTACCGGTTATTAATGCACCAGCAACACAGTTGCAATGGGTTATGTCGCGATTACGTTAACGTTTGATCTTGTAATGTTAGTTTAATACATTACCTAGATAAATGTGTTATCGAAATTTCGTTCCTCTACATTAATTATATTTTGGCGGAGTGATTTTTTTTCGTCCGTGTTTTTTACGAAAAAGAACATTTTTCTCTCGTGGGAGTTGGGTTGTTTGGGGGAAGAGATCAAACAGCGAGGTCATCGGTCTCATCGGATCAGGGAAGGAATTCGGCCGTGCTCTTTCAAAGGAGCCATCCCGGCATTTGCCTGGATCGATTTAGGGAAATCACGGAAAACCTAAATCAGGATGGCCGGACGCGGGATTGAACCGTCGTCCTCCCGACTGCGAGTCCAGTGTGCTAACCACTACGTCACCTCGCTAAGTGCGGAGCTACAAGGTAAGTGCACTAAGACAAGGTATTCCTTTCCTTTTCATTGGTGCAATACCGTTATTTGTTGCATCCCTTTTTCCAAACAGTTTCTGCGCTCGAATTCCACAGTGTTTTCCCCAACTGAAGTTTCGGTAGCTTAACTTCCATCTTCGGATGAGTACTATAAATGAGTTCGCAGCGTACAAGACCGTTGCATCATCCATAATATTCTAATTTAAATAGTCAGGCAATATGAGCTATGTACGTCCACGCTATCTGTGACAGCAATTGTTTACAATGCTATACAGGATTTTTGTTTCCAATGCTGGCACAGATGGCGTCGCTGTACGTAGCACAGTTTACCTGGAAATTTAAAATACGAATGTTATGGATGATGCAACGGTCTTGTACACTTCGAGTGCATTTAGAAAATTGCATGGGATCTACAAATAGTAGTTCAGCTACAGAAACTGGTCATCACTTTATAAAATAAAAAAATGATATGTTAAACGCGACTGAGACAATATATAGAAAATTTTGAAGCTTTTAATAAGTTTTATAGCAAGTTTTTAAAATTTTTATAATTTTTCATTTGATTATCTGTTTACCGTCGACTTCTCCTATTCTCACAGTGCCAGGTATATTCAAAGACCGTTACATTTACCGTAAACAACAATTCCATTTCCTTTCTCAACTAAATCCGGTATGAGGCATTACTCACACATCGATGTAGCGCATTATCTTTAATTACATAATACCAAGCTCTCGTAAATTAGAGGGACATACCTGTATTTTCTGGCTAAATGTACAGGAATCACGTGTTACTCTGGACCACATTACCGCCTTGAAGTGACTTTAACTGTCCGCGTACTTCCCTAAACATATCCACTGCGGGCACCTCTCGTCAGCAAAGTGAACAACTCACAGAAAATTGTCAGAATAGAGATATAGATGAGCATATGAACAGCATTATATGTCCCTTTTAACAATAAGGCATTGTTATAATTAATTTCGGTGAATCATCTTTATTCGTCCAGCTTCCCGGATCCTTTTGCTTTTCCTGTGAGGCCAGCGACTGATTTTGTTTAGAGTGTGTTCTCGTAATCGGAGCATTTGCTGAAAAATTTGCAAAAATACTGCAGTGTCATTCCTTCCTCCTCATCAGATTTCCGCAACATAATAATACATGCATATAATAATACATAATCTACACAAATAATTACATATTCAATCTTTAAAAGGGCCTGATAGTTTCTGAAAAAAATTGTATTCTCTTTCCATATAAGCCTGTACGTATGATAGTGCAGCCCTTATCCTAATTGGCCCTTCTCATTTCATTTTAGAAGCAGTTGGCGGGACAAATTGTAAAGCGACGGAATGGCTTAGAAGCCACAATTCCCGATTGAGACGTTCAAAAATGTTCAAATGTGCGTGAAATCTTATGGGACTTAACTGCTAAAGTCATCAGTCCCTAAGCTTACAAACTACTTAACCTAAATTAGCCTAAGGACAAACACGGAGACCCATGTCCGAGGGACGACTCGAACCTCCGCCGGGACCAGCCGCACAGCTGATGGAGACGATGATGGAGTTTGTGGTACAGAGTTATGTCATACGTCGTTTTCTAGCCTTGAAGCTCAGACAGGCCACGAAACAAGAAGTCTTGACAAATCTACATTACTAACAAATCCGTAAAGCTGTCGAGGCCGCCTGTTTGTCCTGGAACACGCTAATTTCCAAAACCACTAGACGAATTTTCGTTGGATTTGAGCATAGTATAGAGTACCGTACTGGCTTCAGTTCATCAAAATCAGATCACGAAAAAAACATAACGTGATTTAAAGTTTCATTAAAACTTTGTCTTTCCGTCTAAACACGCTAATCTCCAAAATTACGGATTTTTATGGGTTTTAGAACCACCTCCCTATCAGAGGGGTCGGATGAGGGTGAAAAAGGAGTGTAGGCCTCGACGTGCGAATACGGAGATTTTTACATCCAGTATTTGAGAACGAGAACACTTAGAGACTTGCAACAAACTTTACATACAATTTTAAACCTTCAAAAAACGTCTTCTCGCTGACAACCCACACAAAATAATGAAAGAAAAAAAACTTTATAGCTTCCTGCATTTTCGCTGTTCACGGCTTCGTGCAGCAGGTATGACGTCATGACGTTTAGATTTGTTGCATCTTTGCTACTGACTTTATTCGCAACACATTTAGCAGACAATATTCACGTACACTGATCAGCTAGGACATTATGACTACCGACTTACTGTTCATATAAACCCGTCCAGGCCATAGCAGCGTCACCTGGCGAGGGATAACTACTAGTTAGACACATGCGCGGTGCATGTGGTATCAGTGAGTGCGCTGTCCGTGTGTAGAATGGGGAAGGCGCGTGATCTCTGTATTTGACCGAGAGCAGATTCTGATGGTCCGGAGGCTCGGCACGAGCATTTCGGAAACTGCACGACTTTTTGGGTGTTCGAGAAGTGCTGTGGTGAGTTTCTTCAACACGAGGTGAAACCACGTCCGGACGACGTGGGTTAGGGCGGCCAACCCTCATTACAGATGTCTGACGCCATACAGTGGGCAGACTGGTAAAACGGGACAGGCGACGAACTGTGGCGAAGCTAACATGACTTTAATCCTGGGCAGAGTACAAGTGTGTCTGAACATGCAGTACACTGAACAATCTAAATGATGGGCATTCGCCGGCCGGAGAGGCCGAGCGGTTCTAGGCGCTACAGTCTGGAACCGCGCGACCACTACGGTCGCAAGTTCGAATCCTGCCTCGGGCATGGATGTGTGTGATGTCCTTAGGTTAGTTAAGTTTAAGTAGTTCTAAGTTATGACCTCAGAAGTTAAGTCCCATAGTGCTCAGAGCCATTTGAACCATTTTGATGGCCATTCACAGCCAATGACGCATGGATGTTCCAATGTTGAGAACACAACACCGGCGGCTACGACTGCAATGGGCACATGATCATCGGCACTGGACGTTGGCGCAGTCGCAGAGCGTTGCATGGTCTCCAGCGACCTACCAAGGCCACATTGCTTCCATGCCACAACGCGTCGCCGCTGTTATCTCTGCCAAAGACAGACACACCGGCTATTACGCCAATGAGAAGGCGCGAATCCATCGTCTTCAAGGGGTACAGCCCCTCGATATCTGTACTGCAGAACGGAGACAAGCTGGCGGCGGCTCCATTATGCTCCGGGGAACATTCACATTGTGGTGTCACCGCCAGACACCACACTTGCTAGGTGGTAGCCTTTAAATCGGCCGCGGTCCGTTAGTATACGTCGGACCCGCGTGTCGCCACTATCAGTGATTGCAGACCGAGCGCCGCCACACGGCAGGTCTAGAGAGACTTCCTAGCACTCGACCCCAGTTGTACAGCCGACTTTGCTAGCGATGGTTCACTGACAAAATACGTTCTCATTTGCCGAGACGATAGTTAGCATAGCCTTCAGCTACGTCATTTGCTACGACCTAGCAAGGCGCCATTATCAGTTGCAATTGATCTTGTTAATCATGTACCGACAGACCGACGTTCACCTTTAACGGATTAAAGTTAAGTATTCTACCAGCTACGTCCGTTTTTCTATATTCTAATTTCCTTGTCCTGTTCCAGACCTCACGCCAGCCTGCGCGAGCTAAAACGCGTGCCTATCGGCTTCCTCTATTCACACGGGTTGGCTCTCCTGCCAGCCCACAACACACATGACCATCCACTGGTCGAGTAGAGCTAGTGCAAGGCATCATTGTGGCCAAGGAGTATTGTACATTGGTTGCAGACCACGTACACCGCTTCATGACGATCATGTTTCCCGACAGTAGTGGCATTTATCAAGAAGATAATCCGCCATGTCACAAGGTCAGATGTGTGATGTAGAGGTTCGAGAAACACAGTGGCGAGATACAATTGATGTCCTGCCTCCTAGCTCGCCAGATCTGAACCCAATCGAACACATTTGGGATATGAGTGACGTGGAGTCAGAGCTCATCGCCCCCTCCCTGGAACTTACGGTAATTAGGTGACATGTGTGTGCAGATTTGGTGCCATCTCCTTCCAGCGACCTACCAAGGCCTGACCGCTTCCATTCCACGAAGCGTCGCCGCTGTTATCCGTGCCAAAGATGGACATATAGGCTATTAGGAATCAGCATGGGTTTCGAAAAAGCCGATCGTGTGAAACCCATCTCGCGCAATTCGTCCACGAGACTCAGAGGGCCATAGACACGGGTTCCCAGGTAGATGCCGCGTTTCTTGACTTCCGCAAGGCGTTCGATACAGTTCCCCACAGTCGTTTAATGAACAAAGTAAGAGCATATGGACTATCAGACCAATTGTGTGACTGGATTGAAGAGTTCCTAGAGGACAGAACGCAGCATGTCATTCTCAATGGAGCGAAGTCTTCCGAAGCAAGAGTGATTTCAGGTGTGCCGCAGGGGAGTGTCGTAGGACCGTTGCTATTCACAATGTACATAAATGACCTTGTGGATGACATCGGAAGTTCACTGAAGCCTTTTGCGGATGATGCTGTGGTATATCGAGAGGTTTTAACAGTGGAAAATTGTACTGAAATGCAGGAGGATCTGCAGCGAATTGACGCATGGTGCAGGGAATGGCAATTGAATCTCAATGTAGACAAGTGTAATGTGCTGCGAATACATAGAAAGAAACATCCCATATCATTTAGCTACAATATAGCAGGTCAGCAACTGGAAGCAGTTAATTCCATAAAATATATGGGAGAAGGCATTAGGAGTGATTTAAAATGGAATGATCATATAAAGTTGATCGTCGGTAAAGCAGATGCCAGACGAAGATTCACTGGAAGAATCCAAAGCAAATGCAATCCGAAAACAAAGGAAGTAGGTTACAGTACGCTTGTTCGCCCACTGCTTGAATATTGCTCACCGGTGTGGGATCCGTACCAGATAGGGTTGATAGAAGAGATAGAGAAGATCCAACGGAGAGCAGCGCGCTTCGTTACAGGATCATTTAGTAATCGCGAAAGTGTTACAGAGATGATAGATAAACTCCGGTGGAAGACTCTGCAGGAGAGATGCTCAGTAGCTCGGTACTGGCTTTTGTTGAAGTTTCGAGAACATACCTTCACCGAGGAGTCAAGCAGTATATTGCTCCTCCCTACATGTATCTCGCGAAGAGACCATGACGATAAAATCAGAGAGATTAGAGCCCACACAGAGGCATACCGACAGTCCTTCTTTCCACGAACAATACGAGACTGGAATAGAAGGGAGAACCGATAGAGGTACTCAAGGTCCCCTCCGCCACACACCGTCAGGTGGCTTGCGGAGTATGGATGTAGATGTAGATGTAGGTAAGTGGTCATTAAGTTCTGGCTGATTAGTGTATGCTGCTGAATGTACCTACAGAATTATACCATTGTGCAACGAATATTTCAGATGATGTGAGGGAAGCAGGAGATGGACAGAGGGAAAGGAGGAGATTGACAGAGAAAGGGATGAAGAGGAAATGAACAGGGGGAGTGGGGAAGAGGAGTTTGGCTTAGAAAGGAAAGAGGAAGGAGATGGACAGAGAGAGGGACAGGAGGAGATCAGCAGAGAGATGGGGGAGTAGCAGATGAGCGGAGAGAGGGGCAGGAGGAGAGGGACAGAGAGTGGGGGGTGTAGAAGGTGGACGTAGAGAAGGGGGAGAACGAGATGGACAGAGAATGAGGCAGAGGAGATGGACAGAGAGAGGGGAAGGAGGAGCTGGACTAGTAGAAACACTTACATACTAGGGCAACGCCGGTTACTCAGCTAGTGAAGAAATAAAAGTACAGGCATTCAAGTCAGCTGCTGTTACGACAGCTTGGCGGTTGGCAGCGATATGTTGGGGAGTCGGGGAAGCCCCTATCCAGTTGCGCGCCGTTATCTGCGCGATACGCTCTCTCTGCATCTAGACGCTGGTGCACGTCGGCAGATCCTCGTTTTCGTTGCAGCAGTGCACCTGTAGTGCTCATTCACTTGTATGCCCGGCCCCATCATCTTCGTGCACAACTGTAGTTCAATTCTTTTATCTTGGCGGTTCGCGCATGCCCGCCCAGACGCGGGAGATTGCTGCGTTGCCAGTTGTACGCGCCAAGCAGCGCCATAGTACGCAAACTTACGTTTAGGGGGGAGCGCGCAGTTTATGAAGTAAAGCCACCACGGCCGCATTAACCCTTTCGCTGCTACAGAGACGTGCTCCCCGCATTCCGCGATGTGCGCGATTTTGTCATCATTACACTGCAGGCCTATGCAGACACATGGTGTTTCGACTGCTTTGACACACTTTCTCATTCAGTTTCACAAAAATTTGATTTTTACACATCTTCTTGACTGATACCTTCCCCCCATAAATGACTTAATTTTGTTTCGATGTTCAACGCAGTTATTGTGCAGCATTAGATGTAGTAAACCATTGCACGAAAGTTTGAAGAGTTTGCAGAGGTAAAAGTCCATAGCGTATACTTTCCGTTTGGTCGATTTTAGGTGCCACTAGAAATTTCAAAAAATTACATTCAAACGAATAACATTCATGAAGTAAGACACTTCGATATTGTTTTTAAATAACGAAAATATTAATCACCGATCAAGGATTGAACTCAGGATCTTTCACTTGGCATCCATACACTTTAATCATTACACTAACACAGCTTGTCGTTCAATATAAATATCCCGGAGGACTTTAAAATATCACGCAAAATACCGACAAACACTTGGTATGATTATGAATTACTCACGTTTCGTCGAAGTACAATAGGAAATAAACAATTACCGCTGTTCTTTATTGCGAAAAAGCGGTTAGTGAGAATGATAGAAACACCTTTCCTTGCTATCGCCTGAATTAGGAGGCTTATTGTTCGTTTGGTTTAATTAATTAATAGAATATGAAGCAGTTGGTATAAAGAATGCTTCTTCCAAACTTCCTATAAAAGAAAGTCTGCTATCAAGACACTGCTTTTGTTCAATTACTTTATTTATGACTGAACGTTTCTAAAACTGAAGACACTCGTCCGTGCTCTGCACTGCGGTCGAGCTCTGGCAATGTCATTCTCAGTTCATTGGCTGACTGTTTTGTGACGTCAGATGCGCAGAACGAACCTAAACTCGGCCGCTGTCATAAATGACGCGCAGTTTAGCGGTCATAGCGTCACTAAGAAACGAACAAGGTCGCTTGTTGTTTCCGAACAGTACAGGCCAATTCAAAATGAAGAAACCAATTACGATTCAGCTGTAATTGGTTAATGCATAGCGACACAGCGACAACAGTTACAAAGAATCTAATACAATGTCAAAATATTGCTGGAGCACCCCCTCATTGGGGTATGCATATTTGCACATTTTCAAATCTACATCTTCCAAATTGTCGGTTCGGTCGTTCCGGATGTGGCGGCGCCGTGTTCCGCTCTTCTCCACCTAGATATCCGAAACTGACCTGACATACATGGATTTCTGCTTATGTGACTTTACGAAAACCCTTGTGTATTGCCTCATTTGCCGAAAACAATTCCAGAGCTCAAAGCGCGCGTTTCTTGTGTCGGTGACTCCACGTAGCTTGTGAAAGTATAGAGTGTAACGGATTGGCTTTCCGATGTTGCCTGTGTGACCAAGGGGAGTCGTATAGAATACTATACAACGTGTAAAATATTTTCGCTTTGTTTCTCATTCTCTGTAAATCTTATCGTTTTATCACTATGCATTAAATATGAGTTACTGCCGTTTGTAATCGCTATATAAATTTTGAATTTCCCTATACTTTAATCGTAACTTGTAACGTAGAATATATTGCTTTCATACATATCTCACAATTACTTCAGATGTTAAAAGCAGCCGCGCGGGTTTAGCCGAAGGGTCTGGGCGCTGCAGTCATGGACTGTGCGGCTGATCCCAGCGGAGGTTCGAGTCCTCCCTCGAGCATGGGTGTGTGTGTGTTTATCCTTAGGATAATTTAGGTTAAGTAGTGTGTAAGCTTAGGGACTGATGACCTTAGCAGTTAATTCCCATAACATTTCACACACATTTAAACATTTGTTAAAAGCGAAGTTATCACGATTCCTTTCTAAAAATAAAAACGAGTCTGCGATGCCAGTAATGCGATCCGTATCGGTTCACCATTCTTCATGGTACCGATTTCTTGGCACTGATCTAGTGATATCAAAAGAAGTCGTTCGTTACGTATACTATTTACTGGATTACACAGACAATTCATTCGTTATTTACTGAGAACATTATGGTCAGACAATCGGAAACCAGTAGTATTATTTGTAATACCAGGCTTTTCGCAGGTGACTCGTACATTTATGAGAAGTTGGTACTGGAAACTTCCTGGCAGATTAAAACTGTGTGCCCGACCGAGACTCGAACTCGTGACCTTTGCCTTTCGCGGGCAAGTGCTCTACCAACTGAGCTACCTATCCACGACTCACGGCCGGTCCTCACAGCTCTACTTCTGCCAGTACCTCGTCTCCTACCTTCCAAACTTTAAAGAAGCTCTCCTGCGAAACTTGCAGAACTAGCACTCCTGCAAGAAAGGATATTGTGGAGACATGGCTTAGCCACAGCCTGGGGAATGTTTCCAGAATGAGATTTCCACTCTGCAGCGGAGTGTGCGCTGATATGAAACTTCCTGGCAGATTAAAACTGAGTGACCGAGCGAGGTGGCGCATTGGTTAGCACACTGGACTCGCATTCGGGAGGACGACGGTTCAATCCCGTCTCCGGCCATCCTGATTTAGGTTTTCCGTGATTTCCCTAAATCGCTTCAGGCAAATGCCGGGATGGTTCCTTTGAAAGGACACGGCCGATTTCCTTCCCTCACACGAGCTTGCGCTCCGTCTCTAATGACCTCGTTGTCGACGGGACGTTAAACACTAATCTCCTCCTCCTAAAACTGTGTGCCCGACCGAGACTCGAACTCGGGACCTTTGCCTTTCGCGGGCAAGTGCTCTACCATCTGAGCTACCGAAGCACGACTCACGCCCGGTATATTGCGGAGACATGGCTTAACCACAGCCTGGGGGATGTTTCCAGAATGAGATTTTCACTCTGCAGCGGAGTGTGCGCTGATATGAAACTTCCTGGCAGATTAAAACTGTGTGCCCGACCGAAACTCGAACTCGGGATCTTTGCCTTTCGCGGGCAAGTGCTCTACCAACTGAGCTACCGAAGCACGACTCACACCCGCTACTCACAGCTTTACTTCTGCCAGTATCTCGTCTCCTACCTTCCAAACTTTACAGAAGCTCTTCTGCGAACCTTGCAGAACTAACACTCCTGAAAGTAAAATTTGGAAGGTAGGAGACGAGGTACCGGCAAGAAGTAAAGCAGTGAGGACGGGGCGTGAGTCCTGCTTGGGTAGCTCAGATGGTAGAGCACTTGCCCGCAAAATGCAAAGGTCCCGAGTTCGAGTCTCGGTCGGGCACACAGTTTTAATCTGCCAGGAAGTTTCATATCAGCGCACACTCCGCTGCAGAGTGGAAATCTCATTCTGGAAACATCCCCTAGGCTGTGGCTAAGCCATGTCTCCACAATATCCTTTCTTGCAGGAGTGCTAGTTCTGCCAGGTTCGCAGGAGAGCTTCTGTAAAGTTTGGAAGGTAGGAGACGAGGTACTGGCAGAAGCTGTGAGTACCGGGCGTGAGTCGTGCTTCGGTAGCTCAGTTGGTAGAGCACTTGCCCGCGAAAGGCAAAGGTCCCGAGTTCCAGTAACGGTTGGGCACACAGTTTTAATCTGCCAGGAAGTTTCATATCAGCGCACACTCCGCTGCAGAGTGAAAATTTCATTTTGGAAGTTGGTACTTACTTATAAGTACATGCTAGGTTGGCCACATAAGCGGCAGTCGGTCTTTGGCCTCGCCAGTTAGGCTCCTCCAACTTTATCGGTCCATGTAGTCTTCTCCAACTAGTCCCATCTTACACACATCCTCTCTGATCCCGTAAGTCCATCTCAGCCGTGGTCCTCCCCTCGGTTTGTTGCCTCCGATGTCTTCTCCCACCACCTGCCTGCTAATCTGGCCTTCTCGCCGCATTACGTGCTCAACACTTTGGTCTTCTCTGACTAATCACAGCCACAATGTCCTTCGATTTGTACAACACCTGCTGTTCGCTATTTTTCCTCTTTCTCTAATCGTCTCCATCTTTCACTAGTCCAAACTGTTAAACTGTTAATACAATGGCAATATCCCGGGGAGCGAGGTGAAACTGTAGGCTATCCTCAAGTTACTTAGTTCGTACATACAACAACAGTAGAGAAACTAAGGAGAAAACTGAAAAGGGAATTAAAGTTCAGAGAGAAAATATAATAACTTTAATATTTGCTGATAACATTTTAATTATTTCGAAAACGAAGAAAGACTAGGAAAATCAGGTGAACGGAATACATCGTGTACAGGATTAATATCAAAAGAAGTAAAACAAGAGTAATCGAATGTAGTCGAATTAAACTAGTCGATACGGAGGGAATTAGGTCATGCAATAGTACACCAAAAGTAGCGGTGAGATGATAGAAACTAAGAAGCTGTGAAATGCAGAGTGGAAATAATAAGAAAAACATTCGTTTAGGACGAATATATTGACATCAAAATAAATTAAAGCGTCAGGAAGTATTTTTAGAAAGTATTTGTTTAGACCGTCTGGTATGGGAGTGAAACGTGGTCGATCAACGATACAGACAAGAAAGACAGTATAAGAAGACAGACGTTTTAAATGCGGTACTACAAAGGTAGGCTGAAAATAAGAAGGGTACGTCAATTAGCTAATCAGGAGGCACTGAATCGGTTTGAGGAGACAAGAGCTTTATTGGCAACTTGATTAAAAGAAGTGACAGACTGAGAGGATACATCTTGAAGCATCAAGGAATAGTTAACCTGATAATAATGACGATAATGGAGGAAAATGTAGGTGGGAGTGGAACCAGAGTACAAATTGCAAGACAGATTAAGATTTGAGCATAGTGGCAGGTGGCAGGCTCAGATGAATGTAGCTTGAAGCAGCCGTCTCCAGATTCTCTACACTAAACGAGGACGTTTTCTTAATTTATTGTGACACCAACTATAATTGCCGAGACCTAGATGTGAAGGCTGTGTTGTAAAGAAACTTATTTTTTTGAGATTGAGAAGAAATAGGTGTACTTCCGCGGAGAGGGGAGGATCGTGGGGAGGGACTGTAGCAGTCACATTAACTCCCTCCGTCGTCCCCCTCTCCACCTCACTCTCCCTGGATTTACCTCTGCTTGCACGTGACAGACTAAGGTGGAAAACAGCACCAAACCAGTCTTCGGATTAATCATTCAATCTCGCGGTAGTCAATGGTTATGAAGTTCTGGCTCATCGGTTTATAAAGAATTTTTAACACTTCCCTTACTTTAGTACTGAAGCACGCTCACCTTTTCTCACGGTCCAGCCACATTAATGTGACCACTGCCCATATTCTCGTCGGTACCTCCAGAACGTCACTGGCTCTTGGTTCAAATGGCTCTGAGCACTATGGGACTTAACATCTATGGTCATCAGTCCCCTAGAACTCAGAACTACTTAAACCTAACTAACCTAAGGACATCACACAACACCCAGCCATCACGAGGCAGAGAAAATCCCTGACCCCGCCGGGAATCGAACCCGGGAACCCGGGAACCCGGGCGTCGGAAGCGAGAACGCTACCGCATGACCACGAGATGCGGGCGTCACTGGCTCTCTTCCCGCGCGTATCGTGCTGCAAAAGTGGTTGTTTAGGCTTTTGAAAGGTGGTCACATTAATGTGACTGCACAGTGTAATAATACTGCAATAGCGAGAAAATTTTCGAAACTTAAGTCTAGAAGCCACGTTGCAAAGAAGCTTTATTTCTGAGATTACGGAGAAATAGGTTTGGTTCCTCTGGATTCGCCTCTGCTTCCACGTCACCAACTAACGTGGATACCTGCATCAAACCAATCTTTAGACAGATCGTTCAATACTGCTGTGTGTAGTGGTCATGAAGTTCTTGCTCATCAGTGCACAAAAATATTTAACCCTTGCATCATTGTAATCCTTCAGCGCATTCACCATTTTATTTGTATGTTGTCTGTTAAGTGGGGACCTAGAAACGACGGAGAGGCTCTGTGCCCGCTACAGCCGCAGTGGGTCAAATGGTTCAAATGGCTCTGAGCACTATGGGACTCAACATCTGAGGTCATCAGTCCCCTAGAACTTAGAACTACTTAAACCTAACTAACCTAAGGACATCACAAACATCCATGCCCGAGGCAGGATTCGAACCTGCGACCGTAACAGTACCGCGGTTCCGGACTGAAGCGCCTAGAACCGCTCGGCCACCGCGGCCGGCAGCTGCAGTGGTCCACAACCCCACGACGACTACCACGCCGAACCCAGGGTTAGTATGCAGTTCGGCACCAGACGAGTGTAACCCCTATATTTGCGTGGTAGAGTAATGGTGGTGTACGCGTACGTGGAGAACTTGTTTGCGCAGCAACCGCCGACATAGTGTAGCTGAGGCGGAATAAGGGGAACCAACCCACATTCGCCGAGGCAGATGGAAAACCGCCTAAAAACCATCCACAGACTGGGCGGCTCACGGTACCTCGACACAATTCCGCCGGGCGGATTGGGGCCGGGGACCAGGCAATCCTTCCCGCTCCGGAAAGCCGTGCCTTAGACCGCTCGGCTACCCGGGCAGGCCACCATTTTATTTACTAGGGTAACAGTACAGTGGGGCTGGCACAATGGTGGCAAATACCCCGGGGGAAATCAATGCGTTTATTGTACACAACGCTTAGACCAGAACGTCTCGATCTTGATCAGTTCATGTGTGCCTTTTCTGGGGACAACTAAACAGGCCGCGGCAGCGTAGTTTTAACCACCAAATGGCAAATCGATTACATTAAATTATCGCAGAACTACTCGGAAAACTTTCTGTCAGTGAGAGGTAAGGAGTAAGTACACGGTCCAATCACACGAATGTGACCACCTGTCAAAAGTCACAATAGCCACCTACTGCAGCACAGACGTGCAGGAAGAGAGTCAGTAAGGTTCTGGAAGGTACAGATAGGTACTTGAATCCGCGGCGACTCCAGTGCAGTGGCCAGCTGGACTGGGTTTCTCGGCTGAGGACCGACAGCACATACAGTCCGTCCGAGGTGGTCCCACAGACTCTCGATTTGTTTTAAATTGGGGGAGTTTAGAGGCCAGAGGAATACAATAAATTCATCTTGCATTGTCCAGCTGGTAGGTGCCATTGTGCCAACGAAAAACAAACCGCTTGTGGATGTGGACATGATCCCTAAGGACAGATGCATAGATGTGTTGACATATCGTGTCTTCGAAAATGACGAAATCACTCAGAAAATGCCACGAAAGCATTATCCAGACCATAACGCTCCCGCCGCAGTCCTGGGCGCATCCAAGTAGTGTTGCAGGGCCGTACACGCCAACGGCCATTTGTCCGATGGAACATAAAACGTGATGCATCCGAAATGGGCACCTCTCGCCACACAGCGCACGTCCAGTTACGGTACTGATGCGAAAATTCCAGCCTTCGTCGCCAATGAACAGTTGTCAATGTGGGTGCCTCAAACAGGCGCCTGCTGGGAAGGCCCATACACAGTAGACACTGTTGCTAGCCCCATGGTTTATCCGGGTGGTGAGTTGCTCAACAGTTGCACATCTATTCGTCTGTACATTTCTCGACAGCCGTCACTCACCCCTGTCATTTATGGCCCATGGTTCTCGTGTCCTGACATAGGTGGGAGAGGGAAAAATGGTTCAAATGGCTCTGAGCACTATGGGACTTAACAGCGGAGGTCATCAGTCCCCTAGAACTTAGAACTACTAAAACCTAACTAACCGAAGGACATCACACACATCCATGCCCGAGGCAGGATTCGAACCTGCGACCGTAGCGGTCGTGCGGTTCCCCACTGAAGCGCCTGGAACCGCTCGGCCACTCCGGCCGGCTGGGAGAGGGAAAAAGGGGTTGTTGGTCAGTCTGCGCTCCCGAAGCGGTACAGAGCAAAAGGCAGAAGGACAATTCACAGTGAAGGCATTTGATTGTTTTCTTCTATCTGAGCCAGCAGTGGTACAGGCATTTACTAGAAATGCAGGTGGCGAGACTTGGTAGGGAACTCGCTGTGGAGACCCTTGGACAAACAGGGTTTTGAAATAGTTGTTTATTCCAGACAGAACTAACTAATACACTGGGGGCTAGTTCTAGGGTTAGAAAAAGCATGAATAACACTGTTACAACAGAAGCCAGTGCAGAAGTCCCAGGAGTGGATGCTAACCACAGTAGCAAACATTATCAGCATCTTAAGGCAGCAACTTAGTTGCAAAACAAAACATCTGAAAGTGACACCGTTCTCTGAGGCACTCCAAGAGTCAGAGAGAGAGAGCAGACTTACACGGAGCTGGACCGAGGCTGGAATCGACGGACGCGGATTCGGCGCCCAGATCGTCTGAGAACTCTGCCAAAATGCGGAATCTAGGGGTTTTAAAGAGTCGCGTGGGGGCACTGTTTTTCCCAATTAGCCCACCAGCCAATCCCGCAGGTCTCTTGCAGGCGCCTGCTAATCACTGTTTTGTTAGGTCCCCTCTACTGCTCCTCAGGCGGGGATATTAATGCAGTTGCACTAAGTCCGTATTTGGTATCAACATTCTTCAGCTGAAAGCTAAACGTAACTGCTCTGCCAAATAAGGCTTGCAACATTATTGTTATACGTCATTTAGCCCCGCCCGTCGGGCTCCCCAGAGTACGGACTGCTAGGTCAACAGTTTTTGGCGTTTTCGCTCTCTTTCAGCCCTTGTGAATCTACTGACGTTGGCCGGCCGAAGTGGCCGTGCGGTTAAAGGCGCTGCAGTCTGGAACCGCAAGACCGCGACGGTCGCAGGTTCGAATCCTGCCTCGGGCGTGGATGTTTGTGATGTCCTTAGGTTAGTTAGGTTTAACTAGTTCTAAGTTCTAGGGGACTAATGACCTCAGCAGTTGAGTCCCATAGTGCTCAGAGCCATTTGAACCATTTTCTACTGACGTTGCTGTTCTCAGGGCTGGTATCAAGTAGTACGTGCCTGTTGGTTACAAAGTTCTACGGTGACAACCTACTACAGCGTCTAGGAGACATATGAAGTTACATGTTAATTCCTTGAAGAGTAACTAACGCCCTGGGACCGCGTCTGGGGGCGTCTGCAATTTCGCAAGGCTCTCCCCTTACTGTTTACTTCATGTAACAATATCTCTCCTAGTTTCGTTTGCCCTCAGCATCGTCTCTGCTTCCGCGCCTTGGAACGCCTGTCCTCCTTTCTCACAGCTTCAAGATAACACTACAGTAGCAAGGAATAATCAATATATTACATGGTGCATCACGGTTTCCTCGGCGCAAGTTTTGGATAGAGCCATTTTGCCATGCACGCTGTACTTTCACCAGGGCGGCACGCGAACAGTTTACAAATTTAGCCGTTTCGGAAATGCTTCCACCCTTGTTCTCAAAGCTAATGATCATGCCATTTTGGATGTCAGATTAATCGCTCCGTTTCCGCATTACGACAACGATTACACCGTTTCTCTTCGTCCTCACGGCAGGCTCCACTGCTAGTACGGCCACATGCCGTCTGTGAATGGTTATTGCGCATTGACGTGGAACATAGGATGTGGTCACATTATTGGGCCTGGACTGCGTATGACAACGTTTAGATTACAAAATTCTTACGGTTTTTCTTGCCAATTGTTGACAAATTGCGTGTTTGCTTCGGTCTCGGGTTTTTCGGCCGACTTTTTTTTTTGGTAATTTTTCTAAAGTTTCGCCAGCACGAGTGGCTGATATTGCCGAAACTTCACCCTCCATTGCTGGTAGTGGTGTGGAATCGACCTCGCCACCACAGATTGTATGTTCACTATGTAATCAAAAGTATCTGGATACGCCCAATAACATACGTTTTCATATTAGATGCATTGTGCTGCGACCTACTGTCAGATACTCCGTTTCAGCGACCTCAGTAGTCATTAGACATCGTGAGAGAGTAGAATGGTGGGCTCCGCGGAACTCACGGACTTCGAACGTGGTAGGGTGATTGGGTGTCACTTGTGTCATACGTCTGTACGCGAGATTTCCACATTCCTTAAGTCCCAGGGTCCACTGTTTCCGATGTGATAGTGAAGAGGAAACGTGAAGGGAGACGTACAGCACAAAAGCGTACAGGCCGACCTCGACTGTTGACTGACAGAGACCGCCGACAGTTGAAGAGGGTTGTAATGTGTAATAGGCAGACATCTATCCTGGCCATCACACAGGAATTCCAAACTGCACCAGGATCCACTGCAAGTACTAAGATAGTTAGGTGGGATGTGAGGAAAACTTGGATTTTATGGTCGAGCAGCTACTCATAAGCCACACATCACGTCGGTAAATGCCGAAGGACGCCTCGCTTGATGTAAGGAGCGTAAACATTGGACGATTGAACAGTGGAAAAACTTTGTGTGGAGTGACGGATCACGGTACACAATGTGGCGATCCGACGGCAGGGTGTGGGTTTGGTGAATGCCTGGCGAACCTCATCTGCCAGCGTGTGTAGTGCCAAAAGTAAAATTCGGAGGCGGTGGTGTTATGACGTGGTCGTGTTTTTCATGGAGGGGGCTTGCACCTCTTGTTGTTTTGCGTGGCTCTATCACAGCACAGGCCTACATTGATATTCTCAGCACCTTCTTGCTTCCCACTGTTGAAGAGCAATTCGGGGATGGCGATTGCATCTTTCAACACGATCTAGCACCTGCTCGTAATGCACGGCCTATAGTGGAGTGGTTACCCGACAGTAACGTGCCTGTAATGGACTGGCCTGCACAGAGTCCTGATCTGAATCCTAAGCAACACCTTTGGGATATTTTGTAACGTTGACTTCGAGCCAGGTATCACCGACCGATATCAATACCTCTCCTCAGTGCAGCACTCCGTGAAGAATGGGCTGCCATGCCCCAAGAAACCTTCCAGCACCTGACTGAACGTATGCCTGCGAGAGTGGAAGCTGTCAGCAAGGCTAAGGGTGGGCCAACACCACACTGAATTCCAGCATTACCGATGGAAGGCGGCACGAACTTGTAAGCTATTTTCAGCCAGGTATCCAGATACTTTTGATCACATATTGTACCTGGCGCGCTAACATCCAAGGGCTAATACACTGGCATTCTCGGAGTGGTTTTCCCGTAACTTTCTGTAACGGTCGTTCGTTGCAGCTCGGGAATGCAGGGACCGTTCACCTTGAGGCTTTCTCCTTTCTTATTGAAGCTATCATCATGTTTGTTAATTTGTATAGCTTCTCTGTCGAAACGTCAGAAATAATTACCAAAAACATGTCAACCCAAGAACCCGAGACAGAAGCCAACAGACAGCTTCTCAACGTTCAGATTGTTTCGATATCTCCAGAATTAAAGATGTCCTCTTTATATTAAACATCACGAACAGTAACTATCTTGGAAACAAATCAACCATTAAGCTGTATGTGACTAATGCCAGTCAGCGCCGAAGAAGATTGGATGCGAGACAGGAAATTTATGCGCTCGAATTTAGTTTACTCTTGGACATTTAACACTTCTATGAAAAATTGTTCGCTTTGTTATATCTCTGAAATAAGGGATTGTATTCTGCGACGCCTTGCGCGGAACATTTATATGTATGTAATTTTTCAAATTTTTAATACAAACTAATAAAAAATCTTACGCTCTTTAGCGCACTCATCTTGCTCCGATGCCTCGAACCTATCAGATGTAAATCAAACGAGCGCGTGCCTGCTTCATTGTAAACATTTTAAGTAATAAATACGCTATCACGATAGCGGAAATATTTAAATGTTACGACATTTCTTGTTTACAATTAATAATTATGCTGATACCAATCTTTATAACTTTTTTCCTTTCGGCCATCACGGAGCTTTTTGTCTGAATTGTCTCATGCTTTATCTGACAATTGAATGATCGAGCACGTTGCCACTCCATCGTTAATTATCTCATTATTAGTTAAAGCCGAGCCTGCTTTTTTCGTGACGTTGTCCTTTGATTTTAATTGTTATTTGTCTTATTTCTTTTATCATCCACGTCGCCAGATATTTTATGTAAGAAAGACCACCACTGATATCCAGGAGTGTTAAAGTAACACTGTCAAACTGTACGTAAATAAAAGAATAATATTTTCTACAGCGTTTTAGTTTTATTATACGATTTAAAGCTAGTAAGTGTTACAAAGACATTTTACGTGGTGACTATATCCCACAGTATTTCATGCTACATCATTTAATCAGACCAGTTAAACTTAATGTAGGTTCATCAAATTGTTAGTTACCGATATTTTTCATGGAGATAGTTCAGACTTACAGCAGCCACATTACATGTTCTCCTTCTCTGAGGAAAGCTTTCATGCACTACTTTTAAAACTGCAGAGATTGGTACTTGATGTGCAAAAGACAGCGAAACGTTTTGGTAGTGAGCAGACGGGGTAAGACGCTAAGTTACTTGATCGAGCTACACCGCCGCTACGCAGCGTGTCTGAGAGTGTGTGTGACCGTATAACGAGAAATGTTATCACTTGCTCCTTCCTGTCATAAAGACAGGTTTACGCTTGTCCCAGAAACCAGAATAACGACTGGCTTAACATCAGGATTGTTAACAGCACTGCAGTGTAGGAAGCGAGCGGCCAGGAGGCTACATCATACACACCCAGCAAAGAATGGAACTTCAGTGGTTAAAACAGCTTCAAATCTTTGGTTATTTTATAAATGAGTTAATATGTTAAATATTTGACGTTACAAAACCTTTATGGTTGAATACGCAAAGCTCAAGTTGTGTTGGGTTTATTAGTTTCGGATTATTCACACACTACAGAAAAAATCGAAACCAAAACTAATAAACCAAAAAACTGATAACGAAAGTGTATGTTCGTGTAAGACCTTTGTGGACTAATTTTAAGAAAAGCTAATTTTTCACGCATCTCAACGTTTATGACGTTATATTTTCTTAGTAATACACTGAAGTGACAAAAGTCATGGGATAGCGATATGCATATATAGAGATCGCGGAAGTATCGCGTAGCAAGGTACACTATGTGATCAAAAGTATCCGGACACCTGGCTGAAAATGACACCAAGTTCATGGCGCCCTCCATCTGTAATGCTGGAATTCAATATAGTGTTGACCCACCCTTAGCCTTGATTACAGCTTCCACTCTCGCAGGCATACGTTCAATCAGGTGCTGGAAGGTTCCTTGGTGAATGGCAGCTCGTTCTTCACAGAGTGCTGCACTGAGGAGAGGTATCGATGTCGGTCGGTGAAGCCTGTCACGAAGTCGGCGTTCCAAAACACCCGAAAGGTTTTCTGTAGAATTCAGGTCAGGACTCTGTGTATGCCAGTCCATTACAGACACGTTGTTGTCGTGTAACCACTCCGCCACAGGCCGTGCATTAGGAACAGGTGCTCAATCGTCTTGAAAGATGCAAATCGCCGTCCCCGACTAGCTTTTCAACAGTGGGAAGCAAGAAGGTGTTTAAAACATCAATGGCCTGTGCTGTGATAGTGTCATGCAAAACAACAAGGGGTGCAAGCCCCCTCCATGAAAAACATGACCACACCATAACACTACCGCCTCAAAATTTTACAGTTGGCACTACACGCGCTTGCAGATAACGTCCACCGGGCATTCGTCATACCCACACCCTGCCATCGGATCGCCGCATAGTGTACCGTGATTCGTCACTCCACACAACGTTTTCCCACTGTTCAATCGTCCAATGTTTACGCTCCTTACACCAAGCGAGGCGTCCTTTGGCATCTACCGATGTCATGTGTGGCTTATGAGTAGCCGCTCGACCATGAAATCCAAGTTTTCTCACCTCCTCCCTGTCATAGCACCTGCAGTGGATCCTGATACAGTTTGTAATTCCTGTGTGACAGTCTGGATAGATGTCTGCCTATTACACTTTACGATCCTCTTCAACTCTGTCAATCAACAGACGAGGTCGGCCTGAACGATTTTGTGCTGTACGTACCTCTTCACGTTTCCACTTCACTGCCATATCGGAAACAGTGCACCTAGGGATATTTCGGAGTGTGGAAATCTCACGTACAGACGTATGCCGCAAGTGACACCCAATCACCTGACCACGTTCGAAGTTTGTGAGATCCGCAGGGCGCCCTATTCTGCTCTGTCACGATGTCTAATGACTACTGAGGTCACTGGTATGGAGTACCTGGAAGTAGGTGGCAGCACAGTGCACCTAATATGAAAAACGTATGTTTTTGGGGGGGTGTCGGGATACTTTTGATCACATAGTGTATAAAAGGGCAGTTCATTGGGGGAGCTGTCATATGTACTGAGGAGATTCATGTGAAAATCTTTCCGACACGGAGTGGTAGTTGGAGCTACATGCATGGGATATTTCATTTCGGAAATCGTTAGGGAATCCAGTACTCCGAGACCCGCAGTGTCAAGACTGAGCCGAAAATACCAAATTCGAGCCATTACCTCTGAGCACGGACAACGTAGTGGCCTTCACTTAACGACCGAGAGCAGCAGTATTTGGGTAAAGTTGTCAGTGCTAACAGACAAGCAACACTCCGTGAAATAACCACAGAAATCAACGTGGGATGTACGACGAATGTATCCGTTAGGACAGTGCGGCGAAATTTGGCGTTTATGGGCTATGGCAGCAGATGAACGACCTAGTGCCTTTGCTAAGAGCACGACATCGCCCGCAGCGCCTCTCATAGACTCGTGACCATATCTGGGTCCTAGACGACTGGGAAACGGTGAGCTGGTCAGATGAGTCCCGATTTCAGCTCGTAGGGCTCGAGGGTGGCGCAGACCACACGAAGCCATGGACCCAATTTATCAACAAGGCATTGTGCAAGCTGGTGGCAGTTACTTCTGTAAAATATCTGGGAGTATGGGTGCGGAAAGATTTGAAGTGGAATGATCATATAAAATTATTTGTTGGTAAGGCGGGTGCCAGGTTGAGATTCATTGGGAGAGTCCTTAGAAAATGTAGTCCATCAACAAAGGAGGTGACTTACAAAACACTCGTTCGACCTATACTTGAGTATTGCTCATCAGTGTGGGATCCGTACCAGGTCGGGTTGACAGAGGAGATAGAGAAGACCCAAAGAAGATCGGCGCGTTTCGTCACAGGGTTATTTGGTAAGCGTGATAGCGTTACGGAGATGTTTAGCAAACCCAAGTGGCAGACTCTGCAAGAGAGGCGCTCTGCATCGCGGTGTAGCTTGCTGGCCAGGTTTCGAGAGGGTGCGTTTCTGGATGAGGTATCGAATATATTGCTTCCCCCTACTTATACCTCCCGAGGAGATCACGAAAGTAAAATTAGAGAGATTCGAGCGCACAAGGAGGCTTTTCGGCAGTCGTTCGTCCCGCGAACCATACGCGACTGGAACAGGAAAGGGAGGTAATGACAGTGGCACGTAAAGTGCCCTCCGCCACACACCATTTGGGGGCTTGTGGAGTATAAATGCAGATATAGATAATCGTGTTGGCTGTGTTTACACGGAATGGACTGGGTCCTCTGGTCCAACTGAACCGGTCATTGACTAGAAATGGTTATGTTCGGCTACTTGGAGACCATTTGCAGCCATTCGTGGACGTCATGTTCCCAAACAACGACGGAATTTTTATGGATGGCAAGGCGCCATGTCAGAACGTTCTTCACAATTCGAGCGAATGATTTGGCCACCCACATCGCCCGATGGGAATCCCATCCAACATTTATGGGACATAATCGAGAGGTCAGTTCGTGCGCAAAATACTTTACTGGAACAATGTCGCTATCATGGACGGCTGTAAAGACAGCATGGCTCAATATTTCAGCAAGGGACTTCCAGTGACTTGTTGAGACCGTGCCACTTTGAGTTTCTGCACTATGCCGGGCAAAACGAGGTCCGGCACGATATTAGGAGGTATTCCACAACTATTGTCATCTCAGTACATGTTTTACAGTGCTATTATTTTGCAGGTACATTGTGTAGAATACAAGGGTGGTCCCGTAAGTACCCGACCTAACAAAGGAAACACAAAAATTTTGGACAAAAAGTATTTATTTTTCAACATTATCTCCTTTCAGCGCTATACACTTTTCCCAGCGATGTTCAATAAGTTTGATACCCTTTTTATAATGAGAACTGTCTAACTCCTTAAAATAGCCATTAACTGCCGGCATCACGTCTTCATCTGCTGGAAATCTTCGACCACCGAGCCACTTTTCCAAGTTTGGGAACAGAAAATATTCCGAGGGGGTAAATCTGGCGAATAGGGTGCATGAGGTAGCAATTCAAACTTTAATTCATAAATTTTGGCCATTGCAATAACGGACTTGTGAGCTGGTGCATTGTCCTGAAGAAACAACACTTTCTTCTCGGCGAAATGCGGCCGTTTTTGCTTGATTTCTTCGTCCAAACGTTGCAATAAGTTCGCATAATATTCGCCGTTGATAGTTTATCCTTTTTCGAGGTAGTCAATGAAAATTATCCCGCACGCATCCCAATAAATCCGACGCCATGACCTTGCCTGCATATGAAACGGTCTTCGCCTTCTTGGAGTCGGTTGTCCAATTTGTGTCCATTGTTTTGATTGTGCTTTTGTCTCGGGAGTGAAGTCAAAAATGGTTCAAATGGCTCTGACCACTATGGGACTTAACTTCTGAGGTCATCAGTCCCCTAGAACTTAGAACTACTTAAACCTAACTAATCTAAGGACATCACACACATCCATGCCCGAAGCAGGATTCGAACCTGCGACCGTAGCGGTCGCGCGGTTCCACACTGTAGCGCCTAGAACCGCTCGGCCACCTCGGCCGGCTGGGAGTGAAGTGGTGGACCCTTGTTTCATCCATGGTTATGAAACGGCGCAAAAAATCAGCTCTGTTGCTGCAAAACTTCGCTAAACACTCAATTGAAACATCTTCACGACACTGTTTTTGCTCGAGTGTGAGCAAACGCGGCACAAGCCTTGCACATAGTTTTTTCATGTCCAAATTTTCAGATAATAAGCGATGTACCGCACTTTTTGAAATTGCCTACTATGTCTGCTGTCCCGCGCAGTTTTAGTCGGCTGCTTTGTGGATTTTCTTCATCATTTCTGGAGTCGTCACCTCATTTGGTCGACCACTGCGATAGTCGTCTTGGCAGCTCATACAGCCTCGTTTAAACTCAGCTACCCAATCTTTTATTGTTGTCAGCGAAGGAACAGACTCTCCCAAAGTAGAATCTAGCTCGGTTTTAGTATTGGTTGAGCAAAGGCCTTTCAAAAAAAAAAATTGTACCACATAACGATGACCAATTTTCTCCATTTTCACAAGTTCACTCACAACGTTCGCAACTGATGGCTGCCAAACAAATACTAAACGATGTGGTGTCTTCAGATTTGAAACATACGCTTCATAGAGCGTATACTTTCTAATCCAGAGATATTTTTCAACAACGACTGCCGTCTCTCGGTCAGGCCGGGTACTTATGCGACCACCCTCGTATGTGAATACTGGCTGCAGAATTTGTTGCAAATTGAATGAAATTTCTGGAGTCGTCACCTCATTTGGTCGACCACTGCGATAGTCGTCTTGGCAGCTCATACAGCCTCGTTTAAACTCAGCTACCCAATCTTTTATTGTTGTCAGCGAAGGAACAGACTCTCCCAAAGTAGAATCTAGCTCGGTTTTAGTATTGGTTGAGCAAAGGCCTTTCAAAAAAAAAAATTGTACCACATAACGATGACCAATTTTCTCCATTTTCACAAGTTCACTCACAACGTTCGCTACTGATGGCTGCCAAACAAATACTAAACGATGTGGTGTCTTCAGATTTGAAACATACGCTTCATAGAGCGTATACTTTCTAATCCAGAGATATTTTTCAACAACGACTGCCGTCTTTCGGTCAGGCCGGGTACTTATGCGACCACCCTCGTATGTGAATACTGGCTGCAGAATTTGTTGCAAATTGAATGAATAGTGAAGAAGTTATAAATTAAAACGTCGTCCTTGATGCTGAAGTTTTACTGAATTAAAATAGCGGAAATGTAGCAAGCGATAAACTATAGCTATTTTCTTTCATTATTTTGCGGGAGGGAGGAGGGATGTCGGCGAGAAAAAGTTTCGGAAATGTTTGAATTGGTGTGTAAAATTTGTTGGAAGTCGCTCTCACTCTCAAATACTGGATGAATATAGTCTGGGTAATTTGCACGCCTTGAGTTACTCTGCCACAAGACGGATGGAGAGTTTCAAACTTTAATGTTTGCCTTTAATCTTTAAGTCCTAATGGATGGGGTACGGCAGCATTTTAAATTTTAAATATAATCATGAAATACCGATACTAAAATTTTTGTAGCCCATTGAAAGCAATTGGATTGACAACTGCAACTGGAATTGGGTGGCCAAGTGAGCTTTCAGGCGTTAGTAATGTACAGAGTTTGGACAAAAATATGAAACATCTCGAGGAATGCGCGCTTAGACATAAGCACTACAGAGAACTGTGACGAAAAATAAGAGAACGTCAGCTGACAAAGTCACTACAGAATTGAATTCGTACTGGCGAATCCTGTCAGCAATAAAATAACATGAAGAGAGAACTGGAATCAGATAATTGCAGGGCGAGCTGCAATTCCGGAACCACTCGTCACACACTCGAACACGAAAACGTGGTGCCGAAGACATAAAACATGGACTTTGGAGCAATGAAAGAAAGCCATTTGGTCAAATAAATCTTGTTTCACACTTTTTCCGCCTTCTTGGCAAGTTCACGTCCGGAATGCTTACGTCCCAAGAGCGAATAATGGCGGGAGTTCGGTGACGATTTTGGCAGCCACGCCGTGATATTCCATGAGCCCCATGCTTACTCTGCAAGGTCGCATTACTGCTATTACGCATCAAGATAGTAATGGAATGAGGGGGAGAAAAGTCCCTACAGCCCGGCATTGCTCAAGCACACGGAAGTACCAACACAGGGCAGCCGCTAGGCGTAAACATTTCGACACCGTTAGTCAGTCGCCTGGAGTGTGACATCAATAATTCCGTATGTAAGTGCGACTGAGCTCGGTGGAAAAGAACCAAGTGCAGGCGAACCTACCACCGTTACTCTCGTAACATTATGTAAGAGTTAGTTAGTTACATGTTCCATGGATCAATCTCACGGTGACCGTTATGATGTGGAACGTATCAAGTGCATAAGAAAAAAAAAAGCTTAAAATTTTTATGACTTACCCCGTTCCATTAAATGGCACAAAATGCATCTACAGACATCAAAAAAACCTGTACAGAAAATTGGAATAGAGATCAACATAAACATCTTTCCACCCTTTTTATTGCTCATGAAAACCACACATTGCAAGTTATACCACCATACAGCAAGATCTTCAGAAGTGGTGGTTGAGACTGCTGTACACACCGGTACCTCTATTACCTAGCAGCACGTCCTCTTGCATTGATGCATGCCTGTATTCGTCGTGGAATACTATCCACAAGCTCATTTAGGCACTGTTGGTACAGACTGCCCTGCTCCTCAGTGGCGATTCGGCGTATATCACTCAGAATGGTTGGTGGGTCACGTCAGTTATCCGAGGCATCTTCGATAGAGTTCATGTCTGGAGAACATGCTGGCCACTCTAGTCGAGTGATGTCGTTATCCTGAAGAAAGTCATTCACAAGATGTGCACAATGGGGGCGTGAATAGTCGTCCATGAACACGAATGCCGATATGGTTGGACTATCGGTCGTAGGATGGCATTCATGTATCGTACAGCCGTTACGGGGCCTTCCATGACACCCAGCGGCGTACGTCGGCCCCGCATAATGCCATCCCAAAACAGCAGGAACCTCCACCTTGCTACACTCGCTGGACAGTGTGTCAAAGGTGTTCAGCCTGACTGGGTTACCTCCAAACACGTCTGCGACGATTGTCTGGTTCAAGGCATATGCGACATTCATCGGTGAAGAGAACGTGATGCCAATCCTGAGCGGTCCATTTGGCGTGTAGTTGGGCCCATCTGTACCGCGCTGCATGGTGTCGTGGTTGCAAAGACGGACCTCGCCATGGATGTCGGGAGTGAAGTTGTCCATCATACAGCCTACTGCGCACAGTTTGAATCGTAACACGACGTCCTGTGGCTGGAAGAAAAGCATTATTCAACATGGTGGCGTTGCTGTCAGGCTGCCTCCGAGCCATAATCCGTAGGTAGCGGTCATGCACTGCAGTAGTAGCTCTTGGGCGGCCCGAGGGAGGCATGTCATCGACATTTCCTGCCTCTCTGTATCTCCTCCATGTTCGAACAACATTGCTTTGGTTCACTCCGAGATGCCTGGACACTTCCCTTGTTGAAAGCCCTGGCACAAAATAACAATTCGGAAGCGATCGAACCGCGGTATTGATCGTCTAGGCATGGTTGAACTACAGACAACACGAGCCGTGTACCTCCTTCCTGGTGGAATGACTGGAACTGATCGGCTGTCAGACTCCCTCCGTCTAATAGGCGCTGCTCATGCATGGTTGTTTACATCTTCGGCGGGTTTAGTGACATCTCTGAACAGTCAAAGGGACTGTGTCTGTGATACAATATCCACAGTCAACGTCTATCTTCAGGAGTCCTGGGAACAGGGGTGATGCAAAACTTTTTTGATGTGTGTATTGCACCTACAGCTTTATTTATTCCTTTCCAAGGTTCATCTACGGTACAGAAGGAGTTGCCAAGGAGATGTGATTTCAATTTATTTTTGAAGCTATTACTGGTGTTTGTCCGACATTAGATCAAACGTAGGTAGGACGAACATCGTCTATCAGGAGTTTGTCGAAGCAGTTATGATACTGAAACAAATTGATTAAGCCAATACAGCAAAACTGAAAGTCGCTGGCGACTCGTAATGAGCAAGACAGATTCGATCGTTACAAACACGTCGTACAACAAAGTCCCTGAATGAGATTTTCACTCTGCAGCGGGGTTTTCGCTGATATGAAACTTCGTAGCAGATTAAAACCGTGTGTCCGACCGAGACTCGAACTCGGGACCTTTTCCTTTGCCTTTGCCCACGAAAGCAAACGTCCCGAGTTCGAGTCTCGGTCCGGCACACAGTTTTAATCTGCCAGGAAGTTTCAGCAAAGTCCCTCCTCGACGCCCTGAATACTTCATCCCGCTTGCCTAGACAGTCGATCAGTAGGACCGATGGTGCCTTTGTCGTTCACACTCGATTCCCTGATTATTATATTGTAACATCTTGTGTAAGATTGTTCCAGTATTAGTCATATTCTTGCTGCCCAATGTGATGACCACTTATCTCTAGCCACAGATGAAAATGGTTCAAATGGCTCTGAGCACTATGGGACTTAACTACTGAGGTCATCAGTCCCCTAGAACTTAGAACTACTTAAACCTAACTAACCTAAGGACATCACACACATCCATGCCCGAGGCAGGATTCGAACCTGCGACCGTAGCGGTCACGCGGTTCCAAACTGACGCGCTTAGAACCGCACGGCCACACCGGCCGGCAGCCACAGATGACTATCAACCAGACTCCAGTAGTCAAGCTACCATTGATGGGTAGTCTACTAGTGTTGGACAAAAAGTAGTGGAAACACTGCCGTAACATGAAGGATATTTATCCAGTGACGTGCACACTGCCTGTCGGTAATAGCGGGTCAGTTGATGAAGTACAGTGAGTGGCAACGGCTGTGTTTGAATCAGTTGCAGTGTGTACTGCCTGAAAGTGCGGAAGGCGATTTCAAGCTCTCTAACAGTATGTTTAGGTAACATGAGTATCAAAGTGGCACGTGGCCGAAGCACACTACCATGTATTCAGGGACTGCGTGAGGCATGTGGTGATGCTCCATTGCCATATTGTACAATGATGAGATAGGTAAAAATTTTTAAGGATGGCATGGATGTCATTCAAGACTGACCCCAATCAGGACACCCCCCCCCCCGCCCAATGGACAACACGACAATTGAGTTTCTGGCCTCCCTGATGTATGTGGATAACCATGGACTGCACCCCATCATTTTTCGTGACAGTGCACAACGCCACTTGGCAAACCCCATGCAGGAGCTCATACATATGTGGGGCTCCAACATACTGGAACACCCACTGTATACACCCAATATGAGTCCGTGCGACTATGACCTATTCACCAAAATAAAGCAAACTCTTTGTGGCATGCACTACACACAAGAGATGACATCATCCATGCCACATGCGAGAGATCGACAGAGATGGACATGCTGACAATCTACGATGCCTTCCATCTTTGTACGGGAAGGGGACTGAGAAGCACAGCTATTATACTGACAGCATGTAATAAGGTGAAAGTCTGTTAAAAAAAAGTCTGGTATAAATTATGACAGTGTTACCACTACGTTTATCCAACTCATGTAGCAACACTGTTTTAGTTCAGAGCAGCATCTGCTGCGAAACTTCAGCATCATTCGGATCGGATGGCCTATCGAACTGGTGGGCCAGGATCAGCATTTAACACGACATCACAGTCCATCTGATGGGACAACACACGCAGTGTGACCTGAGAGGGATAGAGTACTGAGAGGACGGCGTGTGAGTCAACGCAGGTGGTCACGTTCTGAGCGTAACAGACCAGCCGACAGGAAGTGCCAACGGGCGGGCAACCCACCCCACTATGAGTCATCGCTCTCTGCTCAGCCCTGAGTCTGCTCCTGGACTCGGCTGAATCCACTCCAGCTTACGAAGCCATCAACCACTTTGCAACACAAAGCGACAACATGTCTTCTGGGGAATGAAAGAAGTAATATTTAGTCTTGTTTTATTGCGTCTGGCGATACCACACAGCTTCATCAGTCTCCATTCTGCGGAAACGGTAGGGATTTAGAGCCCGGGAGTCGGCGCCCCTACATTGCCAAGAATTGCGTAACCATTCTGACTGATCAGATCCACCCCATGGTACAACGTTCGTTCAGCAATTGTGATGCTGTTTCAAGACGCTAGGGCCTGCCATTGGAACAGTAGCTAAATTCTAAACACAACAGTATAAATTTCACAATAGAGTTTCTGGGTGACTGCATAAATTATTTACATCTAACCCAACACGCCAGTGATCGTATTCATACTTTCAAGATTTATAGGAAACCTACCAAAACAGGTATTGTAACACCTGCTAGTTTTCCACACTCAGTGATCCATAAACACGCTGCCTTCCATGCAGTGACACATCGCCTAATATCCACCCCCACTAGTGAAAACAACTTACAAAGGGAATTAATTGCAATCAGACAAATAGCATCAAACAATGGCTCCCCACCTACCTTAGTGGACTCCATAATGTAGAAAAAGCAGAAACAGTATATGTAGTCTATTTTTTACCTTTTCCTCGACCCACAGCCTCAAAAACCAATAAATGGTGCACAATTCCGCACATAGCAGAAGTCTGACTGAATGTAGCCAGAAAACTTAAATCCAGTAACTTAAAAACGACATTTTATGTGCGCAACACTGCTGGACAATTTTTGCCCAATGATAAAGACAGCACACCAGCTCTGAAGAAGGGTGAGATATATAAAAATACGTATAACTGTGGCAAATTCGAAAGACGTCAGTCTGGGTGGGCAATATGCATCCGCATGAAGGAACACCACAGAAGTTGGAAACATAAAAAATGGGACTCTACTTTTTTAGACCACCTGCTTAAAGAAGGTCACAGTTGCAAGGTACAACATGACGTATTACATCACATCCATAAAGAAAGGAAGATGAACTTTCTCGAAACAATGGAAATTAATAAACATACGCCCATCTGCCCAAACTTAGTACTGAACGACCAGACACAGTTCCCTTACTCACTGCTTCTAACTGCAGATACTACTCATAGTCCCATCCAGGCTATATTATAAATTATCCCTGTTACTCACATTGCCCCATTTTTCCTTCATTTCATTTCAGTTACTGTAATTTCTCTTGTCGTTTTAAAAAAATACTTCGTACAATATAGCTGCTTCAAATGGTTCAAATGGCTCTGAGCGCTACGGGACTTAACTGCTGAGGTCATCAGTCCCCTAGAACTTAGAACTACTTAAACCTAACTAACCTAAGGACATCACACACATCCATGCCCGAACCTGCGACCGTAGCGATCGCGCGGTTTCAAACTGAAGCGCCTGGAACCGCTTGGCCATCCCGGCCGGCATAGCTGCTTCACTTACCTGCTTAATCTCACCAGGATATCTTATCTGTTTGTAATGTAGGACCTATTAAAGACAAGATTATTTGTTTAGCTACACGCTTGTAACACGTCACCAAAGTTTACTGTTAACTTTACTTTCTTCTATGAACAACTGTTGTAATATGAATATTGTTCATGAATGTGTCACATACTTTACCTTAGTTATACTGTCTTACATTGCATTTACACTGAAATAATTTCTCTCGTTTTATTCCTCAATCTAGCATTGATATTTTCATCTCTGGAAATGGAGATACTATGTAGATGCTCTAATATAAAATATTTGATCCAACAAAATTTCACTGCAACACATATTTATCTTTGTACCTGATGATGGCTTAATAGCCAAAAATCGGTTTGTGAAACTGATAATAAGTACTGTAGAATATTACACCAGCGTTATGTATGTTTTCATTAATAATAAATATTTTTACTTTTTTTGATATTTTTAATAAAAATTACTGTGAGCACCACATGAAACACTCAACTTTTTTCAAACTTCGATGATTTCTTTTTTTAACTGAGAAACAGCACACCCATTTAAACGATGCGAATACTTACGTTTCTGCTTAGAGTGTGATCACTGCAGGGCTAATAGCCGTCGCAGTGTCGTTGTTTGGGGTAATAATGTTGCCGGCGAAACAAGAATTATTGCTTGTATCTGCGCGAAACACTGTTTGGTGATAAACGCCTTCCACTCACGTCAGGTCAAGCTGTTCCTCTTAGAGAATACCGCAATTTATTTGATAAAAATCCTTTTAGCTAGGCAGCTGCAAAAGCTGGAAGCAGCCCATTGGCGCTTTTAATAGTGGCAAAAAGGGAACAACGGATTAGAACTATTGAAGACTTACATCTAACAACTCTAACTGGTACAGCTAAGACCACTAAACGTTATAACATCACTGCCAACCAAATAGCACATCGTGAAACTTCCTGGCAGATCAAAACTGCATGGCGGAATGAGACTCGAACTCCGGACCTTTCCTTTCACGGCCAAGTGCTCTGCCAAACGAACTACTCAAACACGACTCACGACCCGTCCTCACAGCTTAACTTCCGCCAGTACCTCGACTCCTACCTTCCAAACTTCACAGAAGCTCTCTGCAAAACTTGTGGGACTAGCACTCTTGAGAGAAAAGACATGGCTTAGCCACAGCCTGGGGGATGTTTCCAGAATGAAATTTTTACTCTTCAGCGGAGTATGTTCTGATGTGGAACTTCCTGACTGGTTGCTGGACCGAGATTCGAACTCAACACTTTTGCCTTTCATGGGCAAGTGCTCTACCAACTGAGCTACCTGAGGACGACTTACGGTCCGTCCTCAGAGCTCTACTTCCGCCAGTGGGAAGACTTGGTAGAGCAGTTGCCCGTGAGAGGCAAAGGTCCTGAGTTCGAAACTTGGTCCGACACAAAGTTTTGGTTTTCATATCAGCCCAAATTCCACTGCAGAGTGAAAATTTCATTCTGGGAATGCACTTGCTGCTAAACGGGAAGGCCATCCACAAATGAAAAATGCTCAAACTTTATAGATACGACCAGGGGGAGAGCAGTGGTCTTCCAAGAGCAAGGTTGAATTAGAGATGTCTGTCAAATACAGTAAAAAATGGAAAATCAACTGCCTTCGATGACATTAAAATAGTGCAAATTAAGCACTTTGGTCTAACAACAAATAACTGAATCCTGCAGCTTTTCAACAGCTGTATGGTCACATACCAAATTCCAAAGATATGGAGGAAGAGTCGAGTAGTTACCCTGCTTCAATCTGGCAAAGGGGACCAGTTGACTATCGTGTGAGCTCTACAAACTGATAGAAAGATTGATCTTAAATCGTCTTCTCGCCTGTAATTACTTATACTTCAGCAAACTGAATTTTCTTCTGGTAGAAGTTGTATTGGACAACTTCTGAATCTCACGAAGTTAACGGAATATGGTTTCGAACCTGGTAAGATTAGAGTGTGATTTGTCAGTTTTTCAGTAGCATACGACACCGCCAACCGTTACATTATAACCAAGGATTTTAGCCTAACAAGGTTCGTCACTATTCCCTGGAGAATCGTAGGTTCAACATTCACTTTCAAGAACAATTCAGGCGATGGAGGGTGAACAACGGTCTCCCTCAAGGAAGGTTGTATCAAAAAGAATCATAAGATTAAAAAAAAATCATAACTATTATTTTATTTGAGATATGTGCGTGAACAACGTACTGTTGGAAAGAGCAAACTCTCGCGTTTTACATGGCTCCCGCTAGGTATCAGCAGTGTACGCCAACTTCAGTTCGAGTAAAAATGTTGTCAGACAACAGTAAGCGTTTTGTGCTCTACGTTTTGCGCAATACGGGTCAGTAATGACTGTTCAGCGTGACTTTCGTACTAGGTATGGTGTGGATCCTCCTACAGCAGAGAGCATTGACGATAGCATGAACACGCCGGCCGGAGTGGCCGAGCGGTTCTAGGCGCTTCAGTCTGGAACCGCGCGACCGCGACGGTCGCAGGTTCGAATCCTGCCTCGGGCATGGATGTGTGTGATGTCCTTAGGTTAATTAGGTTTAAGTAGTTCTAAGTTCTAGGGGACTGATGACCTCAGATGTTAAGTCCCATAGTGCTCAGAGCCATTTGACCCATTTGATAGCGTGAACAATAGCGAGAAACAGGTAGTCTGTGTAAAGGCAAATCGCCGGGCCGTCCCCGAGTGTCTGACACAGACGTCGAACGCATCCGACATAGTTTCACAAGGAGTCCGCAGAAATCCGTTCGTCGTGGGGTTCGACAGCTCAACATGTCCCCGATGTCCATGTGCCGTGCGTTGCATCGTTGTTTACACGTGAAACCATACAAAATTCAGATACTGTAAGCTCTTTGTGAAGGTGACAAACAACGTGTGGAGTTCTGGCATGATGGAGGATGACAGTTTTCTTCCACGTTTAGTGTTTAGTGCAAGGCAACATACCATTTAAATGGAAAGGTGCACCGTTATAATGTGAGAATATGGGGCACGGAACAACCACATGAAGTTGTACAACATGAGAGGAACCGTCCAAAATTTAATGCGTTTTGTGCAGTTTCACAGGAAAAGGTGTTTGGTCCATTGTTACAAAAAGCACATACCTCGCTTGAGAACTTTCTTTTCCCACACTTGGCGACTGATTCAAACGACTTCATTTACCAAAAGGTCGGGGCACCGCCTCACTGGCATCTGGAAGTGCAGGAATTTTTAAATCAAAGGATTACTGAACGATGGATTGGTCGCACTGGACCAAATGATTCAGCCTTACTTTATTGTCCCCCAAGGTCAATGGTCCTGACTGTATGTGATTATTTATTGTGGGGGTTTAAAAAAGAGTCTGTTTATGTGCTTCCTTTACCACAACAATGAATGAACTGAGACATCGCATAACAGCGGCTGTGGAAGCTGCAACTCAAGACACGCTCGCTGCAGCGTGGGAATAATTTGAATACCGCATTGATATATGCCATGCTTCTCAAGGGGGGCATATTGAACACCTATGAAAAGGTATGAAGAAAAAAAAAACTTACTGAGTTTTCCGTTCTCCAAAACACAAAATTTTTTGTGTATGTTCAGAAATATCGACATGCCTAATCGGATGATTCTTTTTGGGACACCCTGTATATACAAATGGCCAACCTATGGCCACCAGTACCAGGAGCTTCTTCTATGCTGATGAGACGCTCTTGCCGCACACACTTTGAATCTCTAGCAAACACCCTCACTACTGTACTTAAAGGACTGTCAAAACACTACAGTGTAAAACCGGTTTAAATCAAATCCATCTAAGACCAGTAGGTGCTTACAAATTTGAGAAACAGGGAAGCCAGTTGAAAATTAAAGGTGGTCTCGTCAAGGCTTGAATGGAACAATGTGACAATAAAATATCTAGGAATGACACTGGACAGATGTCTTACATATAAGAAGCATTGCAACAGCACCAGGCTGAAAGTACCCATTAGAAACAATTTCCTTAGAAAACTGGCCGATCGACAGTGAGGTACGCCGCTGCAGAGTACAACAGCCCTGTTTGGACTCAGGTTGGGCTTCATCCACAGTTCAGTTCAATGAACTGTGATGAAGCCCGACTAACAGGGAATTACATGCTTTGAGCGAAAATAATAGTGAATTGAGAAATGCTAGCTTCTAGCCGAAATATAGATCTGTACAATAAAATTTAAAAAGGACGACTGATCGCTGCAATCTATAGTTTACACGATTGGCCATTAAAATTGCTACACCAAGAAGAAATGCAGATGATAAACGGGTATTCATTGGACAAATATATTATACTAGAACTGACATTTTCGCGCAATTTGGGTGCATAGATCCTGAGATATCAGTACCCAGAACAACCACCTGTGGCCGTAATAACGTCCTTCATACGCCTGGCCATTGAGTCAAACACAGCTTGGATGGCGTGTATGGGTACAGCTGGCCATGCAGCTTCAACACGATCCCATAATTTATCAAGAGTATTGACTGGTGTATTGTGACGAGCCAGTCGCTCGGCCACCATTGACCAGACGTTTTCAATTGGTGAGAGATCTGGACAATGTGCAGGCCAGGGCAGCAGTTGAACATTTTCTGTATCCAGAAAGGCCCGTACAGAATCTGCAACATGCGGTCGTGCATTATTCTGCTGAAATGTAGGGTTTTGCCGGCCGCGGTGGCCGTGCGGTTCTGGCGCTGCAGTCCGGAACCGCGGGACTGCTACGATCGCAGGTTCGAATCCTGCCTCGGGCATGGGTGTGTGTGATGTCCTTAGGTTAGTTAGGTTTAAGTAATTCTAAGTTCTAGGGGACTTATGACCTAAGATGTTGAGTCCCATAGTGCTCAGAGCCATTTGAACCATTTTTTTTGTAGGGTTTCGCAGGAATCGAATGAAAGGTAGAGCCACGGGTCGTAACACATCTGAAATGTAACGTCCACTGTTCAAAGTGTCGTCAATGCGAACAAGAGGTGACCGAGACGTGTAACCAATTGCACCCCATACCATCACGCTGGGTGATACGCCCGTTTGGCGATGACGAATACACGCTCCCAATGTGCGTTCACCGCGATGTCGCCAAAAACGGATGCGACCATCATGATGTTGTAAACATAACCTGGATTCATCCGAAAAAATGACGTTTTCCATTCGTGCACCCAGGTTCGTCGTTGAGTACACCATCGCAGGCGCTCCTGTCTGTGATGCAGCGTCAAGGGTAACCTCAGCCATGGTCTCCGAGATGATAGTGCATGCTGCTGCAAAGGTCGTCCAACTGTTCGTGCAGATGGTTGTTGTCTTGCAAACGTCCCCATCTGTTGACTCAGGCATTGAGACGTGGGTGCACGATCAGTTACAGCCATGTGCATAAGATGCCTGTCATCTCGACTGCTAGTGATACGAGGCCGTTGGGATCCAGCACGGCGTTCCGTATTACCCTCCTGAAGCCAGTCATTGGATCTCGACCAACGCGAGCAGCAATGTCACGATACGATAAATCGCAATCGCGATAGGCAACAATCCGACCTTTATCAAAGTCGGAAACGTGATGGTACGCATTTCTCCTCCTTACACGAGGCATCACAACAACGTTTCACCAGGTAACGCCGGTCAACCGCTGTTTGCGTAGGAGAAATCGGTTGGAAACGTTCCTCATGTCAGGACGTTGTAGGTGTCGCCACCGGCCCCAACCTTGTGTGAATGCTCTGAAAAGCTAATCATTTGCATATCACAGCATGTTCTTCCTGTCGGTTAAATTTCGCGTCTGTAGCACGTCATCTTCGTGGTGTAGCAATTTTAATGACCAGTATTGTACAAGTCAATGTAACAGTCGCTGAGTGCAACAGCTTTCTGAATGGAAGGTAACCTGACTTTGAGATTTGATGATGACATTTTAATTCTGTCAGAGACAGCAAAGGACTTGGAAGAGCTGTTGAACGGAATGGACAGTATCTTGAAAGGAGGATATAAGATGAACGTCAACAAAAGGAAACGAAGATAATGAAATGTATTGAAATTAAATCAGGTGACGCCGAGGGGATTAGATTAGGAAATGAGACACTTAAAGTAGTAAATGAGTTTTGCTACTCTGGAAGCAAAATCACTGATGTTGGTCGAAGTAGGGAGGATATAAAACGTAGACTACGAACGGTAAGAAAATCGTTTCTGAAGAAGAGAAATTTGTTAACCTCGAGTACAGATTTACGTGTTACGGAGTCTTTTCTGAAAGTATTTGTATGAAGTGAAGCTATGTCTGGCAGTGAAACAAGACCGATAAATAGTTTAGAGAAGAAGAGAATAGAAGCTTTCGAAACGTGGTGCTACAGAGAAATGCTGAAGATTAGATGGGTAGATCATGTAAGTAATGAGGAGGTACTGCATAGAATTGGGAGAAGAGGAATTTGTGGCACAACTTGACTAGAAGAAGGGATCGGTTGGTAGGGCACGTTCTGGCATCAAGAGATCACCAACTTAGTAATGGTAGGAAGCGTGGAGGGTACAAATCGTAGGGGGAGACCAGGAGATGAATCCACTAAGCAGATTCAGAAGTATGTAGGTTGCACTAGTTACTCGGAGATGAAGAGGCTTGCACAAGGTAGAGTAGCATGGAGAGCTGCATCAAACCAGTCTCTGGACTGGAGACCACAACAACAACAACAACAATGTTACCATCAGTTATGTATACACATCCTGCAAACGACCTTGTTACACTTCATTTCGATAAACGCATCTTTCAGATACTCTGCAGATTACAGGGTGTACATAAAGTCCGGGTACACTTTCAAGTATTTATTGCACAAGAACTAAACATTGTACAGATGTCATACATATTGCATTTAGAAGAGAAACTCTGAAAGTTTTTTTACAAACATTCGATGTGCGAACCATGAGTGACCCAGCAGACGTCAATGCGGTAATCTCTTCAAAATGACATATGTATGGTATCTGTACAATGTTTGGTTCTTGTGCAATAAATAATTGAAAGTGTCTCCGGACTTAATGTACACCCTGTATTAAGTAACTAAGATGACTTGTATCAGGCCTCGGAGAATGCCCTAGATGTAGCGAAATTTTGAAAATATTATATAAAGTAATGTTTAACTGTCTGAATATGTTATGTCTTGACACAAGCTTAATAATAATAACAACAATAATAATCTATAAACGTACTGAAAAACGTTTCTCTATGATGCACTAGTACGTGTATTACTGACCCCGTGTGGCACCCAGATATACTTCTCATGAAATGGTTACACATTTACAAATAAACAGACGAGTTATGAATATTGCGCAGTTTTCCCATTCCTAATCGATTTTCGTCAGTGACTGAGTTATTGTATGATAACAGTCTTGCATGTTCATATCTGTTAGCAATGTTAGTGTAACAGAAATTTCACAGCTTGTGATCTTTTCTTGTTTGCCGAAGCTATCGCTCGTAGTTGGTTTCATAAAGTAAAAAATTTCTTTTTCCACTTTTTTGCTCTTAATGTGCACATTTAAAAGTAGGAAGCACAGAGTAGCCTGAAAAAGAAATAAGTATTAGAAATGGATATTGATATTACAAATAAGCTCTAGCGTTCACAATTTTAATGATGACTTTTGTGCTGATCCATAAAACGCTTGTTACCTACACAATCTGCCCATACAACACTGATGACTATGGAAGGGTTTCTCATTCTTTTTGTTCTTCACATGCAGTTTTCCACATTAACACTATATTACATACACAACTGGATGTATCCTACACATAAACTCGATCGATTCATACGTACATTCTGACAAAGAGTTCGCAGGTTTTGTTGAACATAACGATTGTAAGAGGGAAAGAACTAAAGGGACTTTTGAGTAAAGGACTACTTATTCTAATGATAGAAAACTGAAACATACATTATTTTTCTACACAATCTGCCACCACTTAAAAGCACTTTATCTAACGTTTCAAAAGCTTTTTGATTCCGTCGGAAAATTTTTTTGGTTGCGCCTGTAACTAGTTTTGCACCGCATCCATGAGTTCTGCATCGGTTGCAAATCTCCCTCCCCCGAGGGCTTCCTTCAGTGGTCCAAACATATGGAAATCGCTTGGAGCCAGGTCTGGAATGTATGACGGGTGTTCCAGTAATTCGAATCCCAACTCCTTTACTGTTTCATCCGTCCGTTTGACAGAATGTGGTCGAGCATTATCTCACTGCAGGATGACACGTTTTCGGAGTTTTCCGCGACGTTTGGATCTGATTGCAGGTTTCAGTTTAGTTCGCAACAGATCACAATAGTTCTCACTGTTCACAGTTTCGCCTCTTGGGGTGAAATGAGCGGCTGCCACACCTTCCATATCCCAGAATAGTGTTAGCATTATCTTACCATCTGATGGTTGACGTTTAAATTTCTTAACTTCTGGTGATGACCGGTGTTTCCAAACCATGCTCGCAGGGTTACGCCTCGGTTCGTGATGATGCACCCATGTTTCGTCTACAGTAACGATTTGCTGTAAAACTCCATCTCCCTCCCGAAGTTAATGGGCCAAATGATTACGAGAGCTGTCCATCCTCGGCGTCTTGCGCTGCGCTGACAGTTCTTTCGGTATCCATCTCGCACACAATTTCCGAAAATTTAGCCCGTCGTGTAATATGGAATACGCTGAACCATAAGTGATATGTTAAGTATCGGCGATTTCGTCCAGTGCGATTCGTCTGTTTTCCATCACCACGACTTTCAAATTGTCCTCAGTTGTTGACATCGATGACCGGCCCGATCTTTCCTCGTCACATAGGGAAGCTGTCCCCTATTTGAAGCGCTCTATCAATTCGTTGATCTTGTTTCGCGATAAATAGCTGCCACGACACTGCGCTTGTATTCTATGAATAACTTCCGCGCCGGACGGAATAGCCGAGCGGTTCTAGGCGCTACAGTCTGGAACCGCGCGACCGCTACGGTCGCAGGTTCGAATCCTGTCTCGGGCGTGGATGTGTGTGATGTCCTTAGGTTAGTTAGGTTTAAGTAGTTCTAAGTTCTACGGGACTGATGACCTTAGAAATTAAGTCCCATAGTGCTCAGAGCAATTTGAACCATTTGAATAACTTCCGCAGATTTAACACCTTCCGCAAACAAAAAGCGAATCACTACCCTCATTTCCTCCTTGGTGCAGATCGACAATGGACCTTCCGCGTTTCACGGACTGCTAAAATACGACTAACGCGGGAATAAGAGTGACACGTTGTATAGAATTGTTGCAGACGACAATATTTCAGCCCTGGATACTAACAGTGTTACCAGACCCTACGGCGAGAAACTGCAAAAGTCCTTTACTTCTTGGCTTCCCTAGTAATACAGGAACAGATGAAACTGTAGTTTGGGCCCTTTCTCTCCAAACGAACAAACCAACCAACCCAGTAATACAAAGGAAGGTTCATCACGAGAAAGTAAAATGCATTCCACAAATGATTAATAGACGTAAACGTAAGTATCGTAACTCGGCGATCAGGCCTTCGAAACAAAACAGTGCTTCATCCGAATGACATTTCATCTTCTGCCTAAGGCTACGCTGCGCTGCGGTGCTGAAGGTTTAAGTTTAGTTAGCGCACTGTTAAATGTCGGCTTTCAGAACCAGACGTGCTACTTTTCCTCCAGTTAGCTCCTCCGTTCTCTCCACGAGACTCCCTGGATCATCAGTCACCACTCGAATAAATATCTTTGGTAGCAGTATACAATGCCCATTTCTGATCTTTAGTAGTACTAGCAATAGTAGTAACGGTGGTAGCAGCAACAGTAGTTTTACTCATCTGTGGATCACTTTTACAACGATATTGGACTTGCCTTGGTATCACAATTTAAGAGGAACAAAGATAACGTAATTCATAGATACAGGTATTTACGTACTTACAGAGCTAGTCCGACAAGGATGGGACAGGTAGCCGGCCGTGTCCTTATTGTAGGAACCATCCCGGTACTCGTCGGAAGTAATTTAGTGAAACCACGAAATACCAAAATCAAGAAGGCCAGATGAAGTGTGGAGCCTACTCTCTCCCGAATACAAGGTCAGACTACTTAAAACAGTTCTATCCCGTTCAGTTTATCCCCAGTGCACAATTCTTTTTTACAAGGATGCTATTTAATAATGTAAAAATCCAGTTCTACAATGTTATTTCATTGTTCACCCCCAGTCACTGCACACAAAACACGTACGTTGTCTCACAGCATAACACTACACTCACTATCAGCTTACGTCAGTACACCGAATCTTCTAGTGACGCAGTCCGTTCAACTAATGACAGGGCCACAAAAGACTAATAGAGATGCGAAGATACAGTTTATGTTTGAGGTTAAGGTAGCTGTTGTAATGAGGTCGTTTCGTTCGATCTTAGGAAGAGACGGATGACATTGATGCCCGAATAAACTGTACAATTCGCAGTCGCATTTATATATTCAAATAAATTACAACGGCATCAAGACTGCGAATTTGACAGTTAATTTAATACAGTGGTGTTGCTCCTGTAATCATTAATCTGAAGATTATTTCATTGCAGTTCTCCACTCTAGCTTATCCTGTGGAAGTCTTGGTATTTGCATAAGTACTGCAGCCTATATCCGCTTGAATCTGTTTACTGTTTTCAAGTCTTAATCAACCCCTACAATTTTTTACCGCATATATACACATATACACTTCCTTCAGTTGCCAAGTAATTAACTACTCCTTGATGCCCATCAGTCTATCCCTCTCAGTCAATGTGCGCCACGAAGCTCTTTTGTCATCATTTCGAATCAGTGATGCCTCCATTCGTTATGCATGGTATCTATGTAAGCTCCAGCATTCTTCCGCAGGGCCACATTTCAAAAGCTTCTATTCTGGTCTTCTCTGTACTGCTTATCGTTACATTTCGCTTCCATATGAAACTGAAGTTTAATGAATACTTTCAGAAAAGACTTCCTAATACTTAAAATTGTATTTGATGTTTATTTATAGTATCCAGGAAAGCTTTTCTTGCTATCGCCAATGTACATTTTATATTCTCTTTACTACTGCAGCCGTCAGTACAGTCATCAGATGATCAAAACCAACTGCAAAATAATTTAGACAAGATATCTGTATGATGCGAAATGTGGCAATTGGCTCTAAATAACGAAGTGTGTGAAGTCATCCACATGAGTACGAAGAAAAATCCTTTAAATTACAGTTACGCAATAATTCACACAAATTTAAAGGCTGTCAATTCAACTAAGTACTTAGGAATCACAACTGCGAAAATTTAAATTGGAACGATCACATACATAGGGACTGTCTGCAGTACGCTTGTTCGCCCTTTGCTAGAGCACTGCTGTGCAGTGTGGGATCCTTAAAATAGTTCAAATGGCTCTGAGCACTATGGGACTTAACATCTTAGGTCATCAGTCCCCTAGGACTTAGAACTACTTAAACCTAACTAACCTAAGGACATCACACACATCCATGCCCGAGGCAGGATTCGAACCTGCGACCGTAGCGGTCGCGCGGTTCCAGACTGAAGCACCTAGAACCGCTCGGCCACACCGGCCGGCTGGGATCCTTACCAGACAGGATTGGCGAAGGACACTGAAAAAGTCCAGCGAAGGACAGCTAGTATTCTGTTATCGCGGCATAGGGGAGAGAGCGTCATGGATATTAAAAGCGTGTTGGGGTGGCAGTCATTAAAACAGCGGCGTCTTTCGTTGCGGCGAGATCTTTTCACGAAATTTCAATAGCTAACTTTCTCCTCTGAAAGTGAAAATATTTTATTGCGGCAAACTTACATAGGGAGAAATGGTCATCATAATAAAATAAGAAAAATCGGAGCTCGTACAACAGAATTTAAGTGTTTATTTCGCCACGCGCTGTTAGAGAGTGGAACGTTAGATACATAGTCAGAAGGTGAAGCGTCCCCTTAGAAAAATTAATGAATTGCTGTGCTGGTAAACCTCTTACATTATTTGCTTTTAAAACAGCTGAGTAAAACTGAACGTAGTCAGACATTTCTCTCTTTACTTATTCTGATCAACACTAAACTGACACACAATATTTTTAGCGCAACGCAATCTGACTTTCAATAATCCCTACAAAAGAATGGCCCTGACTAACATTAACCTACACCTTTCACAAATCACTTACCTCACAAAGATCTTCGTTACTCAAGCTACTGCAACACAGCAAGCGCCACTACTGCCAGCTAAATAAAAGATTCAAACTACTGAAGGCACTAACTACTGATAGGCATAGTTAGCAAATGAAAGATTTTGATGGAGAACAAACAATGCATTTACCTCAATAGTGTTCAAAAGTCATAATGCATATAGCAGTTCATGACATCCAGTCTTACAAATTTCAAAACTCCGCCATCTCTCTCCCCACATCCACCACTGCTGGCGGCTCACCTCCAATTGCGCAACGCTACACGCTGTTAACATCCAGCTGCCCAACACTACAATGGCAGACAACAATGCAAACTAGCCACAGACTGCACACAGCACAGCCAGCGATTTTCATACAGAGCGCTACGTGGCGTTACCAATAAGAAAACCTAAACAGCCTACTTACATAGCCCCCATGCTCCCCACAAAAAATTTTACAAATTGTTTTGGGCAGTGGTCATACAGATTTGAAAAAAAATTTCATAATTATAATTACAATAACAAAGAAATCAAATGCACACACTTATTGATACAATGTTGGTCAAAAGCTAAAATTTTCTCACAGTCCATGAAGACAGTCCTGATCGATCATCACAGTAAAATAGTAGTGTTTTTCTCAATGTCTGAGCAGTAAAAGAAAATGCACACGGAAGTAGTGGATTTCCATGGAGTCTTGAAGAAGTAGTGTTGTCCTTCCAACGGAAAGACAGTGCTGACTCTTGACATGCAGACAGGTAATGGGTTACAACAGAGCAAACCCACAGCAGAGTCATTCGAAGTGTTGAAGAATACTGGTAGGTAGGTCATCACAGAGCAGACCCACTGTAGTCCTGGTAGAGATTATGGTATTGGTGGGCCACCAGAGGTGCAGACCCACTGCAGTCCTTGTAGAAATAATGGTATTGGTCGGCCATCAAATATGCAGACCCACTGTAGTCCATGTAGAGACGGCCAGCAGCCATCTGTTGCGACTGTGCAGGAGCACAATCAGCATCGAAGAGTCTTGCGGAAAATATAGCAAGTCCATAAACCACCATTTGTGCTCTCACAAAGTTTTTTTTAATTGTCCTTAGAACCAGCAATGCTGTTAACCAGTCCCTTGCTGAATTATTAACACACTTGCAAACACTATCAGTCCCTACTTCTCACATATTGTCCATATACTATGACCAACTGAAACATGTGCAGTGAAATGTAACTTACAAGTTACTTAATTTGATGAACTGGTGTCAATTACAATTTTATAACATAAGAATACAATAACAAAGGTACAAAATACATCATTAAAGAACATAACAATACAGATAACATTTGTAGTAATAGGGGCTTTACAAAAGAATAGAAATAAACATATACATCAGTGTTACAGGAATTATGACATAAGTAAATACATAAAAGATCAGAATAACTTTTGAAACATCAACTTCACACATGAGCATTAAAACAAAACAGAATAAATAATATCTAAACATCTTTACAAAGTAAATAACATATTATCAGAAAAATTCTGCAACATAACTCTCATCAGATAAACACATGAAGACAGGAAGAACACAAATACCGAAGGGTACACAATACACATAGTGGGATAACACAAGGAAAGGACAGGGTTTGTTTTACTGCAGTATTTTGCAAAAAAAACTTTCTTTACTTCTTGGAGATCTCCCTTCATTCTTCATTATTTCCAAAAGGTCCTATCTATACCTGCTTTCTGTACTTTTTTCGTACAACTTCTCAATGTATTTTTTCCAATTCATCACAACTCATTCTCTTATATAGTCTACCCCCTCTTAAGCTAACTTAAATCTACTGAGCTCAGATGCATAAACAAAGGGGCGAGGCAATGCAGCAGCACAAAACAATTAATACAAGCAGCAATGACAAAAAAAATGCAAATTGGCAAAGCAAGCAGCAGCAGCAAATGCAACTACTTATAACTAATTATGACAAAGTTCAAGCATAAAAAATACTACAGTAAAGATGCCCATATCTAATACCTATGTCACATCTTAACCCTAGAGTGGTGCATCACCTTTACTTACTGTACCAAAAATTTACCAAGTCATTGACAAAAATTATCTATGCAATTCCTGTGAAGGGAAATGTCTTTCTGTGCTCCCTCGTTTTTTTGGAAGTAGAACATAAAATTATTTATTTACTGGATCTGTAGGCATAAAATATCTATATCAGTACATCTATTAAATTTTATTTTAACCAATGCTGCAGTGCAGCTAGAAATTAGATATTAAACAAATTGAGCAATCTCTCAACTAGAAAGACAATAGATGTAAAAATGTTTCTCATCATTTCATTAGGCATTTTAGTAAATATCATAAATTAAGAACTCCACAGTGTAATCATATGTTTTCAAGTTTGAGCGTGTCGTATTTGCGACACTTTCTACAAAGAAATGTCAATAACGAGGATAATGGTCTCCTTTTTTTTCTCCGCCTGTGCCTCTGAAAGGCACACACTAATGGCTTTTTTCCAGGCGATTGTCACGCTGCTGGGTGCCCACGACGCATTACGTGAAGGTGGTCACTTAACTTTCTTACCGAAATATTTATGACACCAGTTTGCACTACAGTGACAGTCTCATAAAAAAAATTTCACAGGTCGAGAATTTGCGTTACAAATGTGTAGAAACAAAATGCTATAAATATAACAGTGTCCAAAAAATTTTTGTCAGCGTTGTGATGCATTTATGCATATACACACATTTCATAATTCTGAAAGTATGATTCTTGGTTTCCAACATCCTTTTCCACAAATCAGAGTCCCTAACCACTACTCATTATTCCTTACCTTATTATATGCATACATATTCGTCGACACTTCTTCAATATTTCATCATAAGAAATACGTAGCATAAGCAAATTCCTCATATACGGGAGCATCATCTTATTGATCATAAACATACCTCAACAGCATAATACACATCGTCGTCATAATAATATCATAACATCTCAGTCAATTCTCAAAAACGTTGTAGCTTCCTCCAATAATTTCAAAACCTAAAAAAAATTCTCTGCTCATTTCAATAGTGTCATCTACCTCAAACATACTTTAAAGATCATGATCCCATACCAAATACGACATTCAAAGATCTCATAGTATCACAATGGTTCCGAAAAAGATATGAACAGTTCACACAGTACAGACAAAATACAGTTTCATAAGTGTGAAGTTATCCAACTGTGTAATTGTGTAAACATGTGTCACTGATGTAGTGAAAAAAATTTTTGTCTCTGTCAGTTAAATGATCAGATAGCTGTGTAATTTATGTGTTAGAGAAATATGGTACCGATGTGTAATGTTGTATAAGCAAATACCATATTAGCTAGGGCTCCTTGTGCTTGCCAAACATATGGTACACAAAATAAGAGTGTACCCCCCTGAGGATTAATGTAATTGTACCCTCAGGTGTTACAGATTACAGAAATGGAATAAAATGTATCACGGAAAACTTTCTTTGTAATTCAAAAATCTTTAAAAAATAAATGTGTCAACTGTGGAGACCTCACGCCCCACGTGTTGAGCAATTCGGCGGTACGTCCACCCGGCCTCCCGCATGCCCACTATACGCCCTCGCTCAAAGTCCGTCAACTGCACATACGGTTAACGTCCACGCTGTCGCGGCATGCTACCAGTGTTAAAGACTGCGATGGAGCTCCGTATGCCACGGCAAACTGGCTGACACTGACGGCGGCGGTGCACAAATGCTGCGCAGCTAGCGCCATTCGACGGCCAACACCGCGGTTCCTGGTGTGTCCGCTGTGCCGTGCATGTGATCATTGCTTGTACAGCCCTCTCGCAGTGTCCGGAGCAAGTATGGTGGGTCTGACACACCGGTGTCAATGTGTTCTTTTTTCCATTTCCAGGAATGTAATATGCTGTCGGAGTGTTTTCAACATACCTAACTAAAATATTTAAATGTTCACTATTACTATGATTATCTATTTTATTTATTTTAGTTATATTTTTAAGATATTATTTTATGTTTAACATTTATGGTTTGCTGTTTCACAAACGTATATTTTTTTAACTAAAAAAACAAGTAACCCGTTATTATGGTACAAAATCATTATAATCTGTATATTAACACTTACAATATAACGTTTTTACACCATTTATATAAAATAATCGAAATTTCTCCATTTAATACACACGACGGGCAACACAATATAAAACAAATCTCTGCAGGATTTCAAATTGTGATGGTTGATCTTTTAAATATCCTGATTTGTACCAGCCATATTTCGTTAATTGGTAGTCATGGCGAAGAAAATATATTATGTACCAGTGACTACAGCTTGAGTATATTGTTTTTCAAGTCGAGATTGACATCACAATCAATCAGCAGAACTAGATCTGAAAAACTTCTCACAGAGTTCTTCCTAGATCGAAAGCTGTATACATTCAATGGCTGTGCCTGTCCTGTCGAACCATTTGTCATCACCAGATGAACAAATTCCTTGTCCCCAGGAACGACGCTCACAATTGTTCTTTCACACTACCACCGTCCCCTTTACATAGTTTCAAAGGAAAGTAATGGATGTGTTGTACCGAGAATGCGAGAATCTCTTTTTGAAGCCGAAAATGTCCTTCTGGGACCATTGACACATCGTCAACAAAAGACGGACCAGGTCAAAAGGTACTTGAAAGACGTTTTCTTTCCCACTGAGAGATAAAAATCTCTATTATTGTTAGAGTCCTGGGATGGTCAGTGTGAAAGAACCGTTTAGACCGTCCTACCTGAGGACAAGGAACTTGTTTACCAGATGATCCCAAAGGGCTCAATGTTGCAGATACAGTTGTGGGACACATGCGGCTTTATATGTCGCAAGAACTCTGAGAGGATTTTCAGACATAGTTCTGTTGAGCAATTATGATGTTAATCTCCAATTGAGAAAGAATATAATCATGCTGCAGTCATTAGTACCTAATTCTCTTCGCCAAAATTTACCAATGTGCTGAAATATGCCAGATACAAATCAGGGTATTTAGAGGATCATCCGTGACAATTTGAAATCCTCCTGAATTTTGTTTTTTACTGTGTTGTTCGTCGTGTATATTAGGCGAAGCAATTTCGTTAACTTCATGTGCACAGTGTAATAAACATGATGTATTTTAGCATTTCTTCACGAATAATCATTATTGTAATGATTTTGTATCTTAATCAAATATTGGTTCAACTGAAGGGGACTTGAATCCAGATCCTCCCAAATATGACTGCACGTGCCCGTCGACCTGGGACCGGACCGCAGCGACGCACGGATGCACGCCAAGACCGTAGGATACCACGCAGTGCCGTAGGGGACCGCACCGCCACTTCCCAGCAAATTAGGGACACTGTTGCTCCTGGGGTATCGGCGAGGACCATTCGCAACCGTCTCCATCAAGCTGGGCTACGGTCCCGCACACCGTTAGGCCGTCTTCCGCTCACGCCCCAACATCGTGCAGCCCGCCTCCAGTGGTGTCGCGACAGGCGTGAATGGAGGGACGAATGGAGACGTGTCGTCTTCAGCGATGAGAGTCGCTTCTGCCTTGGTGCCAATGATGGTCGTATGCGTGTTTGGCGCCGTGCAGGTGAGCGCCACAATCAGGACTGCATACGACCGAGGCACACAGGGCCAACACCCGGCGTCATGGTGTGGGGAGCGATCTCCTACACTGGCCGTACACCACTGGTGATCGCCGAGGGGACACTGAATAGCGCACGGTACATCCAAACCGTCATCGAACCCATCGTTCTACCATTCCTAGACCGGCAAGGGAACTTGCTGTTCCAACAGGACAATGCACGTCCGTATGTATCCCGTGCCACCCAACGTGCTCTAGAAGGTGTAAGTCAACTACCCTGGCCAGCAAGATCTCCGGATCTGTCCCCCATTGAGCATGTTTGGGACTGGATGAAGCGTCGTCTCACGCGGTCTGCACGTCCAGCACGAACGCTGGTCCAACTGAGGCGCCAGGTGGAAGTGGCATGGCAAGCCGTTCCACAGGACTACATCCAGCATCTCTACGATCGTCTCCATGGGAGAATAGCAGCCTGCATTGCTGCGAAAGGTGAATATACACTGTACTAGTGCCGACATCGTGCATGCTCTGTTGCCTGTGTCTATGTGCCTGTGGTTCTGTCAGTGTGATCATGTGATGTATCTGACCCCAGGAATGTGTCAATAAAGTTTCCCCTTCCTGGGACAATGAATTCACGGTGTTCTTATTTCAATTTCCAGGAGTATATTTACAGCTTGTTTTCCAAAAATGGTATTTCGTACTCAACTTTATTACCGGATGTGGGGTAAAAGCTTCTTTAATTTATGTTGTAACAAAAGTTTTCATTTTTCACAATTAGTTGATGGTGGTGTGATATTCTGGAAAATTTCAGATAACGACAAAAGTTGATCGTACATCTTTCAAGAAAGTTAATTGCATTTCAGTCTTTACATGAAACACATTCTTCCTACAGAGTGATTCAAGTGCCACTACCAATCTGTTTTATGCAACCGGCACTACGTCTGCATCAGGAACGGTATCCAGACAGGCGACAGCCACGCAATCGATACACGTACCCTCTCAGAGCTTCGGGAGACTGTTAGCGAATGGATTCATAGAATAAAAAATACAAGTGAGATTGGCCGTGAGTTACTCGGTATTTTTGGACCATGATATACCTTACTTCTGCCACATTTAACGTAGCTGTCTCCAGTCTTTCTTTGTGTAATTAGCGGTGTAGTCATACAGGCTTTGCATGTCTCCGTAAGCTTATTCAGTTAATCTACTAAGTCTTCTGGTAAATTGTTCAAAAACGTTGCCTCACAAAATGTGTTTCACCAGCGGAAACAACGAAATTAGAGCGAGATATCAAAATGTGAATCGTGGAAGTAACAACTTTTCGGTATATAGCCCAATTGAAAGATTAATACACAGTGTGATTCAAATGCCCCCACCGATGTCATTTTATGCAACCCCTCAAGGCAGAAGAATGTTATTTGCCAGTTCTCTCTTGACATGTGAAGTACATTGTCTTTTTTTGTGGTGAAACACACTTTATAAGGCAAAGTCGCCGAACCTTTTACGAAATATTAAGTACTATAAACGGAATAAACTTACACACACATCCAAAACCTGGATGACTACAATACTAATTACAAGAAAAAAGATTGGGCTCACTTGTGTAAGTATGGCAGAAGTAAGGTATATTTTGGTCCAAATATATCGTGTAACTCATGGCCAGTCCTCACTTTTTTTTTTTTTTTTTTTTACACTATAACTCCGTTTGCTAACAGTCGCCCAAAGTTCTGATAAGAACATGTATACAGGGTGTTTCCGTAAGAGCGAGCAAAAATGTGACAGGACATAGAGAATGCTCCACTGAACAATTTGAGGTAGGGAACCTGGGGTCAGGGAAGCCAGCTTAAGATTTGGGAGTAAACTTGTCTACCACTTTGTCTAGGATTACTGTTTTCCAGTTTATTCACAGCTAACATGCGTACAAGTTTACACGCACTGTGCTATTCATTTACATGTACATTCTTCAATTCCTGCAAGGACGAGCCTGATTACTAAGAAGTCGTGATGTAGGATTTCTTTGCTTTACTTGTCCATAAGGTAGCTCTGTTGTATTATATTTACATTGTCCCATACATAACGTGCTATGAATCAACGACAGACCATTCGTTACTCAGTGCTGTTCAGAGACGTGCAGTTCAATACGATGGATCAGTACCGGTACAGTTTCGTAGAACTCACTGACATGCACGTTGTATATGGTGAAGTACGTAGCAATGCTCTCGCTGCTGAAAGTCTGTATAGGGAACGAATTCCTAACAGGCATCATCCGTCACGACGAGTGTTTATTCCTCTCAGTCGATGAATGCGGGAGACTGGTTCTTTGGAAAGAAGAAACGAGGGATCTGGCAACACGATGACCACTCGGACAGCCGATTTTGAAGAGCAGGTGCTGGAATGCCGGAACGTGTTGCACCAGGTCCCACTGCAAGTACTCGTCGTACTGCACGTGACATGGGCGCTGCACATCCAAGCGTGTGGCGAGTACTCCACGAACAACAATTACACCCATATCACCCCAACTAGTGCATGTAGTGCTTGTGACTGACTTTGCACCAAGGGTCGCATTGTGTTAGTCATTGCTCCAAAAATGGATTGATCGACTACGTTTCCTCCAAATCGTGCTGTTTACTGACGAGGCCTCATTTGATCGTGATGATATTTCGAACAGCAAGATGAGGAACACCCTCACACTGTAGTAGAGTCAGACCATCAAGTACGCTTTGCTGTGAATATCTGGACCCGCATTTAGGCGACAGTCTTATTGGGCCATAACTCCAGCCTGGACGTCTGAATAGCCACCTGTACTTGTGGTTCGTGCAAATAGTTCTACGTGATATATTGGAGAACGTACCCTTCGCTGTTCGTAAGAGGATGTGGATACATTATGACGGTGCACCGGCTCACTTCAGTGTGGACGTCCGCAACCATCTCAATGCTACATTTCCTGATCATTGGATTGAAAGGGGAAGTCCAATACCATGGTCTGCGAAGTCACCTGATCTGAATTTTCTTGATTATTTCCTACAGGGATATCTAAAGTCACAAGTCTATGAGACCCCAGTGTATCAGAGATGGAATTACTTGCCACAATTTTAGCCGCCTGTGATGTGATTCGAAACACGCCAGAGATGTTTACCAGGGTGCGCTAGAATCTTGTTCGCAGATTTCATGCTTGCATTGAGGTTGATGGCCGTCCGTATCAGCACATTTTGTAAGATACAGTACAAATGTCATTTGCAGTTAGCTGTAACTAATGTAAATAAAAAAGCACACAGTAATGAGATTTTATTGATATTATCTCCTTAAGCTGGGTTCTCCAACTCCAGGTTCCACACCTCAAATCGTTCAGCGGAACATCCTCTATGTCCTATGTCTTACGGAAACACCGTGTAATTTGGTCCAAACACACCGTGTAATTCATGGCCAGACCTCACTTCTATTATTTACAGTATGACTCCGTTTGCTAACAGTCGCCCAAAGCTCTGAGAGGGAACTTACATAGGCTGCCTAGCTATCGCCTGACTGGATAACATTCCTGATACAGACGTAGCGTGAGATGCATAAAACGGATCAGCAGAGGCACTCTGAATCAAAATGTATATCACGATTTCGAAGATATTCCCTCTAAATCTAATATGCCAGGGTGTGTTTTACACTTTAAAAGTGAAATTGGGCAAAGAGGAAAAAAATACATATTACACTACTTTGACCCCTACACATACCCGCCAAGCTTCATCTCTGCCGCTTGTTTACACCTGGGAATGTTCCATTTTAAGTTCTCCCGTTCTCAAATACTTGGCGAATATACTGTGGTCTGGGTAATATGCGCGCCGGAAGTTACTCTGTCTCCAGACATACACACAGTTTCTAACTGTACCACTTGAAACTTCCTGGCAGATTAAAACTGTGTGCCGGACCGAGACTCGAACTCGGGACCTTTGCCTTTCGCGGGCAAGTGCTCTACCAACTGAGCTACCCAAGCACGACTCACGCCCCGTCCTCACAGCTTTACTTCTGCCAGTACCTCGTCTCCTACCTTCCAAACTTTACAGAAGCTCTCCTGAGTTCGTAGAGCACTTGCCCGCGAAAGGCAAAGGTCCCGACTTCGAGTCTCGGTCCGGCACACAGTTTTAATCTACCAGGAAGTTTCAGATCAGCGTACATTCCGCTGCAGAGTGAAAATCTGATTCTGGAAACTGTACTACTTGTCTTACTGTGTTAAACTTTTAACATTAGATTATACCTCTTTATGAGTGGAATTCGACAGCATTTTAAATTTTCAAATTCTGTCAGTAATTATATGAAACACAGAAAATCAAATTTCTGTTGCCTCTGGGAAGCTGTTAGGCAACGTGTAACTGCGACTGTGCACCATGAACCCGGTTAGCCGTTTATTTCGTAATATTGATGGTGATTGCTCACTTCTGCATCATGAAGTCAAGGCTCTGCACGTTTCTTGCTATTTTCGTATATGAATCAGTTGCATGAGAATACAGTTCTTAAATGTTTCGACGAATACATTTCAAAATCATTATTTATTTCTCCGAATTGCTGTCTCCTGGAAGTTTTGCTAAGCAATGTACTGAGCACTAATGTAACCAGATTATTATAACTGTTTTATTAGAAACATTTTATGTACTTTATTGTTACTTAACTCTTACACACCTGTAAGATTATGGGAAAAGTATTTGGAAATTATAAGAGAAATACTGTTTAAAGAGCTAAATGATTTTTTTAATGTTATTCTGGAATATGTTATCGGATAAAGGAGGGGTCTCGACTATCCGAAGAGTCACCATAGCTAATGAAGAAAAAATTGAACAGAAAGATTCCGTTATGAATACATTAACATAACATTTAAAAATGCTCTTCTTAAAATGATTTTGTATACCTCTTCAACGCGGCGGTGGCACGTTGGTGGTTCCCTCCATTATTACTGGTGTCCTTGAAGGTCCTCACGATCGTCCAAACATTTATAACGATTTGCTTTCATGACTAATAAACAAATATTCAACCAACTTTTTAAAACTGTCCCGAATATAATTCCAGACACAACCTTTACGTAATACATTCACAATGTACATAATACTTGGCGTTCGTACATTTTTTACACAAGTTATCATACGCATCTGGTCGCTTTTAGATCACATCACAGGCAGCTACTAATCAATTAGTGCGCGCTGGATTGCTTATTAACAATCATCTCTGGCCTCGCTATCTTTTATCGTTCTCATTGCTATCTAGCGGCTAGAGACCGCGAGTTTTAATCAACTTAAAAATTACCACCACACGCCTTTAGTGTGGGAGGGGTGGGGGGGGGAGAGGGGGAGGTGGCGCAACTTATATTTGAGGGGGCGGAGCGGTGGCGAGCTATGATCCATCCTGCAGAATCGATGCCTGGATTCGCGCTTGTCACCAACGATGTCCCGAGTGTTCTTGAAGTGACACGACAGCGTCGACGGCGAACATTCTGAGTGAAGGCGACTGCCTATGTCTGATAAATCGTTCTCGCACGCTGAGAGCGTCAACGTCATATCGCGGTTACCGCCTGGAATCCCAGATATCGGTGCTGCCCCAGAAATTCGAGGGTCAGTGAGCTCTAGCAACGTGGGGCTCGTTTCGGTTATCGAATTCTGTAGTCAGCTGACGGAGAACAGACAATCGTTAAAGCAGAATGCGCTGCAGCTGCAGCCGACGCAAGGTTCTGCGAGGAGCCTAGAAGATTAGAAAAGAAAACCGTAACACCTCACTGACGCGCGAGGAGCTACCTTACGCTTTTATCTCGTTAAATTTCACAGCCCTTGAGGACTTTCAAAAACATGAAACCCTTTGCTACACCGTTCAAGAAGGAAGAAGCAAGGAAGATAAGCGTTTAGCGTGCCGTCGACAATGACGTCGTTATAGAAGGGGTTCAAGCTTGTATTAGGGAAGGGTGGGAAAGCAAATCGGCCGTACCCTTTCAAATGAACTATCCTGATATTTGCCTTAAGAGATACAGGGCACGGGAAACATAAATTTGGACGGCAGAACAGGGATCTGAACTGTTGTCCTTCCGATTGTGAGTGTGCTCACTGCACCACCTCGCTCTGTTGTCCACATTCAGGTACTGCGTTATTCGCAACATAATTTTCATTCCTTAAAGCAATAAACGCGAGAACAATATTGCAAGAAAGATTAGAAAGAGAAACGAAGTTCAAAAAATGGTTGAAATGGCTCTGAGCACTATGAGGCTTAACATCTGAGGTCATCAGTCCCCTAGAACTTAGAACTACTTAAACCTGACTAATCTAAGGACATCACACACACCCATGCCCGAGGCAGGATTCGAACCTGCGACCGTAGCGGTCGCGCGGTGCCAGACTGTAGCGCCTAGAACCGCTCGGTCACTCTGGCGGGCAGAAACAAAGTCCCCAGCCGTGATATCATAAGATATTCTGAGCAAAAACTGAATCCTTTTGGCGGAGCTGTTTAGAAAGTACTTCATTTACGTACGTACTCCGCAAGCCACGTTCTGGTACGTGAAGAAGGCTTCTCTGTACTACTACTACTCGTTTCCTTTGCTGTATACGAAAATGACGTTTATCATCAGCGATTTAGTTTTATTCTCACTGTCAGATTTTATCAGATTCAGTCAGGGCAATTGCTTGAAATGAAATTATTTTGCTACACAGCGAAGCGTCATGACCACCTAAGGTGACAAATACTGTGATTTCTGTTTCTGTTCTTTTTCTAAGTGGAAAGCTCATTCAATGGGACGCAAAGAAGAGCAGAGTGTGACAGCACTCCACTTGGAAAAATACTGGAGTGTATGTTATTACTATAATTAAATAAGTTGTGACACAGTTGCCGCCCGATGTGACCGAGCGGTTCTAGGCACTTCAGTTCGGAACCGCGCTGCTGCTACGGTCACAGGTTCGAATCCTGCCTCGGGCATGGATGTGTGTGCTGTCCTTAGGTTAGTTAGGTTTAAGTAGTTCTAAGTCTAGGGGACTGATGACCTCAGACGTTAAGTCCCATTGTGCTTAGAGCCATTTGAGCCATTTGTGACATATTCACCAAAAAGTTTCCAGCTATCTGCCTATGTGCTTTAATACAGTTCCAGTCTTGGATCACAATGTTTACATGTAATCAGGTTATTAATTACGGCCGGTACCAACCACCCTGCCGCAGTGGTAGCACCCGCTCCTATCAGATCACCGAAGCTTAGCGCTGCCGGGCTTGTCTAGCATTTGTCTGGATCTCCGTACGGGTCTACCGAGAGCTGTTGGCAAGCGGGTGCACTCAGCCCTTGTGTGGCCAATTGAGGAGCTATTGGACTGAGAAGTAGCGGCAGCGATCACGATAACTGACAACAGCCGGGCGTGCGATGTACTGACCACACGCCCCTCCGTATCTGCATCTCGTGACGACTAACTTCTGAGGATGACACGGCGGCTGGTCGGTATAGTTGGTCCTTCAAGGCCTATTCGGACGGTGTCTCTCTTTTCAGTGACCATATTCAGGCCTAGAAAAGATAAGCACGTAGAGGTAGCGTATATACAAAACAATCCTTAGTATACGAATGTAAAGCAGAAAACAACTATAAAACAACGGTACGACTTATCCACACCTGAGTAAAAAGTGTTGCATTACACATTCACGCTATTAGATTTCATGGTGCAGTCAAAATCATTAGCTATTTCGGCTTCGTGAAACAAAATTACAGGAAACATATTCGCAAATGCGAATATAAGCCACTATCGGCTATATATTGCAACGACAACAATGAAAATTTGTGTCGTACCGCGACTCGAACCCCGGATTTCCTGCTTTACGTAAGCGCTCGTCTTAACTGCTTCGAACAACAGCCTTGCACACAACCTGCACTCGTACGTTGCGTATATTCCTGTCCAGGAGGACATATTTATTGATAGTCGACGGTCTGGTAATGACGGATAAATACGAGAGAGCAGTGCCTGCGTTATTAAGCAGAACACTACTGGCCATTAAAATTGCTACACCACAAAGATGACGTGCTACAGGCGCGAAATTTAACCGACAGGAAGAAGATGTTGTGATATGCAAATGATTAGCTATTCAGAGCATTCACACAAGGTTGGCGCCGGTGGTGAGTGCTAACATGAGGAAAGTTTCCAACCGATTTCTTATACACAAACAGCAGTTGACCGGCGTTGTCTGGTGAAGCGTTGTTGTGATGCCTCGTGTAAGGAGGAGAAATGCGTACCATCACGTTTCCGACTTTGATAAAGGTCGGATTGTAGCCTATCGCGATTGCGGTTTATCGTATCGACATTGCTGCCCGCGTTGGTCGAGATCCAATGACTGTTTGGAGAATATGGAATCGGTGGGTTCAAGAGGGTAATACGGAACGCCGTGCTGGATCCCAACGGCCTCGTATTACTAGCAGTCGAGATGGCAGGCATCTTATCCGCATGGCTGTAACGGATCGTGCAGCCACGTCTCGATCCCTGAGTCAACAGATGGGGATGTTTGCAAGACAACAACCCCGGAGACCATGGCTGCGGTTACCCCTGACGCTGCACCATAGACAGGAGCGCCTGCGATGGTGTACTCGACGACGAACCTGGGTACACGAATGGCAAAACGTCATTTTTTCGGATGAATCCAGGTTCTGTTTACACCATCATGTTGGTCGCATCCGTGTTTGGCGACATTGCGGTGAACGAACATCGGAAGCGTGTCTTTGTCATCGCCATACTGGCGTATCACCCGCCGTGATGGTATGGGGTGCAATTGGTTACACGTCTCGGTCACCTCTTGTTCGCATTGACTGCACTTTGAACAGTGGACGTTACATTTCAGATGTGTTACTACCCGTGGCTCTACCCCCTATTCGATCCCTGCGAAACTCTACATTTCAGCAGGATAATGCACGACCGCATGTTGCAGTTCCTGTACGGGCCTTTCTGGATACAGAAAATGTTCGACTGCTACCCTGGCCAGAACGTTCTCCAGATGTCTCACCAATTGAAAACGTCTGGTCAATGGTGGCGGAGGAACTGGCTCGTCACAATACGACAGTCAGTACTCTTGATGAACTGTGGTATCGTGTTGAAGCTGCATGGGCAGCTGTACCTGTACGCGCCATCCAAGGCCCCTTTGACTCAATACCCAGGCGTATCAAAGACGTTATTACGGCCAGATGTGGTTGTTCTGGGTACCGATTTCTCAGGATCTATGCACCCAAATTGCGTGAAAATGTAATCGCATGTTAGTTCTAGTATAATATATTTGTCCAATGAATACCCGTTCATCATCTGCATTTCTTCATGGTGTAGCAATTTTAATGGCCAGTAGTGTAAAAAGTAAGATGCAATGTTCCTTCGGACATGCATGCATGTCTGAAGAAACAGGCACTGCAGTGACTAGAGCCGTCATGAAATACAGGAAATGTGTTCGTAATTGCGAATATGTGCCTACATCGGCTGTATATTGGAATGACGACAGTGAAATAAAATTATGGTATGTAAAGAGCACCAATGAAGCTGACAGACTGCACATGAATAGAGACTCAAGCTATACTGCCGTGCAACAGCAAAAAACGTGCTTCCATCCAAGACCGCTAGCTGTCGCCAATTCACGTCCATTTACGTGGTTTCAAAGAAGTGCATTCCTTATACTCAAGTATATAAAAACGTAGTTCACATTTTATAAAAGGAAATGTAGAGATAAAACGGAATGATTATGCCTAGCCGGCCGCGGTGGCCGTGCGGTTCTAGGCGCTCCAGTCCGGAGCCGCGCTGCTGCTACGGTCGCAGGTTCGAATCCTGCCTCGGGCATGGGTGTGTGTGATGTCCTTAGGTTAGTTAGGTTTAAGTAGTTCTAAGTTCTAGGGGACTAATGACCACAGCAGTTGAGTCCCACAGTGCTCAGAGCCATTTGAACCATTTTTGATTATGCTTACACGTCACATAATAAATTTAATGGGGAAGGAGGCTTTATTAAAACAAACACATACGTCAGAAGATTATATAGTACCTTTACACAATTGAAACAATTACAGCCGTCCGGTGTGGCTGAGCGGTTCTAGGCGCTTCAGTCTGGAACCCCGCGATCGCTACGGTCGCAGGTTCGAATCCTGCCTCGGACATGGATGTGTGTGATGTTCTTAGGTTAGTTAGGTTTAAGTAGTTCTAACTTCTAGGGGACTGATGACCTCAGATGTTAAGTCCCATAGTGCTTAGAGCCATTTGAAACTATTACAGAAGAATTACAGGTCACTAGTGGAAATGTTATCAGATGTGAACAATGCGCTCACGCAACACGGGCACCAGACGGGAGTTCGCAGTAAACCACAGGCACAACAGTAAAATGGAAAAAAAATATTGCCATTGGACACTACAGCATACAGTTCGGTATAAGGGATGTACTTCTTTGAGATCACGTACACTGACGTGCAGCGGCGACGTGTAGTGGACTTGGATGGAGGCAAGTTTCTTGCCGCTGTACGGCAGTATTATGGAGTCCCTCTTCATGTACAGAATGTAAGCTTCAATAGTATTCTTTACATGTCGTAATTTTACTTATTTGACGAAGTCGAAACGGCTAATGATTTTGACTGCACCATCAGATGTAATAGCGTATTATGTGTAATGCAACACGCTTTTGCTCAGGTATGGAAATGTTGTACAGTTGTTTTCTGCTTTACATTCGTATTGAAAGAAGTGTTTTGTAACTTAGGGTAACTCTACGCGCTTATATTTTCTAGAATGGAAGGTGGTTATTAATAAACATAGTAATCGAAGACTGGAATAAGCAAATTCTGTAACTATAATTAATTCAAATAATGTCAAACAAAAGGTACAAAACGTTTCGTTATACGGGCTATATATACACAGATCAGCCAGGACATCATGACCGATCTGCTATCTATATAAATCCGTCCTGGCGATAGAAGCATCACCTGGCGAGAACTGATGCACGCACGGTGCGTGTTGTATCAGTGTGTGTGTAGTCCGTGGATAGAAAGGGGAAGACACGATCTGTCTGACTGAGGGCAGATTGTGATTGCCCGGAGGCACGGCACGAGCGTTTCGGAAACTGCACTACTTGTCGGGTGTTTGAGGAATGCTGTGCTGAGTATCTTCAACACGTGGCGAAACCAAGCTGAAACCACTTCGAAACATCGTGGCTTTGGGAGGCCACCCCTCATTACAGAAGTCGGACGTCATAGGCTGTGCAGCCTGGTAAAACAGGACATGCGGAGAACCGTAGTGGAACTAACATCAGACTTTAATGCTGAGCAGAGTACAAGTGTGTCTGAACACACAGTGCACCGAACACAGTTAACGATGGGCCTCCGCAGCCGACGACCCACGCATGCGCCAATGATAACACACCGATATCGGCAACAGCGACTGAAATGGACACGTGACCATTGGCACTGGACGTTGGAGCAGTGGCAGAGCGCTGCGTGGTCTGATGGATACCGATACCTTCTTCATTATGCCGATGGAAGGTCGCGTATCCGTCGTCTTCCAGAGGAAGAGCTGCTTGGCACCTGTACTGTAGGACGGAGACAAGCTGGCGACGGCTCCATTACGCCCTAGGAAACATTCACGTGGACATCCATTGTTTCAGTGGAGTTCGTGCAAGGCATCATGACGGCCAAGACGTATCGTACACTGGTGGCAGACCACGTACATTCCTTCATGCCGATCAGGCTTTCCGACGGCAGTGACATTTTTCAACGAGATAATGCGCCGTGTCACAAGGCCAGGAGTGTGATGGAGTGGTTCAAGGAACACAGTGGAGAGCTCCAGCTGATGTGCTAGCCCTCTCCCCCCAACCTTCCAGCTCACCAGATCTGGACCTGATCGAACACATCTGGGATGTCACTGAAAATGGTGTCGCAGCTCATCGTCCCCCTACCCATAATTTACGAGAATTAGGTCACTTTTGTGTGCAGGACCTGATCGAACACATCTGGGATGTCACTGAAAATGGTGTCGCAGCTCATCGTCCCCCTACCCATAATTTACGAGAATTAGGTCACTTGTGTGTGCAGATAAGGTACGAACTCTCTCCAGCTACTTAAGAAGGCCTCATTGCTTCCACGCCACGACGCGTTGGACATCCTGACTATTAGAAAAGTGGTCATAATGATCTGGCTGACCCGTGTACTTCACAGCCTTCACTGGAAAGCCCACACACTATGATGAATTAAGTGCCTCAGCTGAGCTACATTTGCAGTGGTCATTCTTATTGCTAAGGTTATTAAAAAAAATCGGACGATTATAATGTGATGAAGAAACTAATTTATTCTGAGCATTTGGAGGAAATGGGAAATGATCTAATTGTATAAGGGTAATATAATGTTGAAACAAACCAATATGAACTGAAGGAAATCTTTGTCCCACAAATAACTAATAACTTTTAGGATTAGTGTTAATTTGAGCTCTTCATTTTTCATTACGTCACAAATAACTCATTTCGTTGAAATGTTTATAGTTTTATTTGTTATGGGGAAATTTTGTAACTGCTAGCATCTTCTTATGGTGTGAAGGATTTTTGTCAATAACAACAGTTTAATTTTGCAAGAACGATTTTCTTTGAAGTAAAACCCATCTCCATGATTTATAGTAAAGTTTCGAATATTTTGCAGCACCTTACGCCGCACAAAATCACAGATTGTTTTTGACAAGCAAAAAGAAAGAAATTGATAGTGACTAGTTTATTTGTCTTTAGGTTGCTGCAACTGCTGATTGGCATTTGCTTTCGAGAACGTCAATACTCCAGACACACAAACAGCATGCTGAGCAAGAGGTACGTCACTTTTTATTTCAGGGCAGATAATACCTTGCGTTCTTGAGCAAACAGCGTTGGCCAGGACTGTCAGGTGTCGTGCTAGCAAGCGGATTAATTTTCAGTGAATGGTGTTGGTAATATCGAACAGTCATTGTCTTCCGAGTAGAGCAGTAATTTGCAAACATCAAAAAAAGTTTTGCATCTCTCCGGTTCCCAGAACTCCTGAACACGTTAACTGTGGATATTGCATCACAGACACAGTCCCTTCGACTGTTCAGAGATGTCACTAAAACCACTCAAAGATGTAAACAACCATGCATGAGCAGCGCCTATTAGACGGAGGGGGTCTGACAGCCGATCAGTTCCAATCATTCCACCAGGGACCAGGTACACGGCTCTTGTTGTCTGTAGTTCAACCATGCCTAGATGGTCAATAGCGCGGTTCGATCGCGTCAGCGTTGTTACTTTGTGCCAGGAAGGGCTCTCAACAAGTGAAGTGTCCAGGTGTCTCGGAGTTAATCAAAGCGATGTTGTTCGGACATGGAGGAGATACAGAGAGACAGGAACTATCGACTACTGCAGTGGACAAACGCTACCTACGGATTATGGCTCGGAGGAAGCCTGACAGCAATGCCCCCATGTTGAATAATGCTTTTAGTGCAGCGACAGGACTTCGTGTTATGACTCAATAGGCTGCATGATGCACAACTTCACTCTCGACATCCATCTTTGTAACCATGACACCAACCAGCGCGGTACAGATGGGCCCAACAACACGCCGAATGGACCGCTCAGGATTGACATCACGTTCTATTCACCGATGATTGTCGCATATGCCTTCAACCAGACAATCGTCAGAGACGTGTTTGGAGGCAACCCGGTCATGCTGAACGCCTTAGACACACTGCCCAGCAAGGTGGAGGTTCCCTGCTGTTTTGGGGTGGCACAATATGGGGCCGACGTACGCCGCTGGTGCTCATGGAAGGCGCCATAATGGCTGTACAATACGTGAATGCCATCTTCCGACCATAGGGCAACCATAGTTTTCAGATATATATTTTAACTGTTTTTGTGATAATATTTACTATATAAGTGACTTATTAGTGGTTTCTTCATTCACCTCTGCATTTCGTGTGTTGTGGCCTGATATTTGTGAGTGTTTCGTATCGAGCAACTTAACCTCTTACCCGTGTTTACATTCCGCGCTGACCAGTTGCAGCTATAACGGCGCATCGAAAGCTAAGTACTAATTAATTGTTTGTGTATAGTATTTTATTTAGGAACTTTAGTGGTCTTCAACCGGTGTTCTTGGTGTTTTCCGGTGAAATAACTTCAGAAGAAATTTTTGCGAACTGCTTTCAGTTTCGTTACTGTCATTAGACGTTTGATTTTCTTTCTGTGTTAGTATTTTGTTATATTCTCATTTGTTGTTGATTAATACTTTCAATAATAGTGGTTACTTCCCTTGTAGAGCAAGTTTGTGATAATTGTAGTCAGTTTTTAACATCTTCTTATTGTAGTAGCGGAACTTAGATAAAGTTGTTTTCTTGTTTCAATAATTGTAAAATTTTACCATGAGTGAGAAGTGTGGGCTTTGCCGTAGGTTCGTGAGTAGTGGATTGCGGTGTGAGACTTGTTCGAAGTATTTTCACTGGGGGGAATGCAGTGGGGAAGCCAGTGGGCATTCTGGTGAGATCCTCTCCTGGAACTGCAGGTTATGTAGCAAGAGTAAGTTGATAGAGGAGCAGGAGCGTAAGATCTGTGCCCTTCAGGTGCAGTTGAAAAACGCACAGGAGGAGTTAGATAGGATGAGGAGGGAGAAGGGGGTTGGGGAATGGGAGCTGGCTGTTGGCAAGAGATCTGCTAGGAGAAGGAGATTTTCAGATAGTTTTACTATTGGTGTTTGTAATAGATATGACCAACTGTCAGAGTCTAGTGGAGAGGAATCTCTAGTAGCTGTAGATGTAGGAAGTATGCAGCAGACCTCAGCAGTTACGGTGGCTAGGACAGTTGCAAAGTCTAAGAGAAAGAAGAAGGTTCTGCTGTTAGGTAGTTCTCATGGTAGAGGTGTAGGCCAGCAGTTGCAGGAAGTTTTGGGGAGTGAGTACCAGGTCACCAGCATTGTGAAGCCTAATGCAGGATTGGCTCAGGTGACTTTTAACATAGGGGGGTTATGTAGGGATTTTACTAAAGAGGATCAGGTAGTGATTGTGGGTGGGGCTGGTAATAGTATTGATAGGGATGGGAAGTATGACATAGATGGTGACCTGGAAAAGATAGCCACTCAGACTGGCAACACGAATGTGCATTTCGTGGAACTGTTTCAGCGTCACGATCGGCCTCATCTTAATATAGCCGTCAGGCGTAATAACATGAGACTTGGGGGTGCGCTGATGACAGAAGGCATGAGTCACATTTCAGTGGTGTCGGTGGAGTCTATCAGTAGGACGGGTTTCACTAGACATGGCCTGCACCTCAACAGATATGGGAAGGGGAGGTTGGCAAAACTTATAGGTGACAGCATAGGTGGGGGTGGTGGGATCACTCATGGGAAAATTCCGGTAGTTGTGGGTGTTAGAACTGTACCTTTTTTAGATTGAAGTCAGCTGATAGGTATTCCTGCTTAAGGGAAGTCTCTCTAACAAAGAAACCACTTTCTACAAAGCTTGGGTATCCGATTAATGAGGGAATTAGTATATTTCATCAAAATATACAAGGTATTCGAGATAAAGTTAGTGAACTGCTTATAGATGTTGACTCTGAAATTATTGGTATATCTGAACACTTCTTAAATAAGGAGATAATTCAGAGGCTTCCTTTACCAGGATACAGGTTGGCTGGCAGCTTTTCTAGGAGCTCTTTGCGGTGTGGGGGAGTAGCCATGTATGTGAAAAACGGTATCCCATTTGAGTCAATTGATGTTTCAAAGTACTGCACTGAAAAGGTGTTTGAATGTTGTGCAGGTGTGGTTAAATTTAGTGGAGCTAAACTTCTTACTGTTGTTATTTATAGATCCCCAGACTCCGATTTCGCAACATTTTTGCTAAAGCTAGAGGAGGTTCTTGGTTCACTTTATAGGAAATACAAAAAGTTAGTTATATGTGGTGACTTCAATATTAATTGTATAAGTGATTGTGCAAGGAAAAGGATGCTGGTAGACCTCCTTAATTCATATAATCTTATGCAAACCGTATTCTTTCCAACGAGAGTGCAAGGGAACAGTAGAACAACCATAGACAATATTTTTGTTCATTCGTCATTATTAGAAGGGCATTCTGTTAGCAAAAAGGTGAATGGCCTTTCAGATCATGATGCACAAATTTTAAGTCTAAAAGATTTTTGTGCTTCAACACATGTTAAATATAGTTACCAACTTTTTAGGAAAGCTGATCCAGTTGCTGTACAGACTTTTGTAAACCTTATCAAGGAACAAGATTGGCAAGATGTTTATAGTGCTGATACAGTAGACGATAAATATAATGCTTTCCTCAAGACTTTTCTCGTGCTCTTTGAAAGTTGCTTTCCGTTAGAACGTTTAAAACAGGGTACTAGCACAAACAGGCAGCCTGGGTGGCTGACTAAAGGGATAAGAATATCTTGTAGAACAAAGTGGCAATTATATCAAAACGTTAGAAACAGTCAAAATCTAAATGCAGCAGCCCATTACAAACAGTATTGTAAGGTGCTTAAAAAAGTTATTAGGAAGGCAAAAAGTATGTGGTATGCAGATAGAATAGCTAAGTCTCAGGATAAAATTAAAACCATATGGTCAGTCGTAAAGGAAGTGGCTGGTCTGCAGAGACAGGTCGAGGATATAGAATCAGTGCGTAGTGGGGATGTCCGTGTTGCTGATAAGTCGCATATATGTACAGTACTTAATAATCACTTTCTGAATATAGCAGGTGAACTAAATAGAAACCTAGTCCCAACAGGGAATCATATAGCGCTCTTAGAAAAAAGTGTTCCGAGACTGTTACCTGAAATGCTCCTCCATGATACTGACAAGAGGGAGATTGAGTTAATAATTAAATCACTAAAGACCAAGAACTCTCATGGATATGACGGGGTATCTAGCAGAATACTGAAGTATTGTTCCACGTATATTAGCTCAGTACTTAGCCATATCTGTAACTTTTCCTTTAGCAGTGGTCGGTTTCCTGACCGATTAAAGTACTCGGTAGTGAAGCCACTTTATAAAAAGGGAGACAGGGATAATGTTGACAATTATAGACCTATTTCTATGCCATCGGTGTTTGCTAAAGTTATCGAGAGGCTTGTATTTACAAGGTTACTGCAGCATTTAAATTCACATAATTTGCTGTCAAATGTACAGTTTGGTTTTAGAAATGGCTTAACAACTGAAAATGCTATATTCTCTTTTCTCTGTGAGGTTTTGGACGGATTAAATAAAAGGTTGAGAACGTTAGGTGTTTTCTTTGATTTAACGAAGGCTTTTGACTGTGTTGACCACAAAATATTACTGCAGAAGTTGGAACATTATGGAGTAAGGGGAGTAGCTTACAATTGGTTCGCCTCCTACTTTAAGAACAGAAAGCAGAAGGTAATCCTCCGCAATATTGAGAGTGGTAATGATGTTCAGTCCCAATGGGGCACTGTTAAATGGGGCGTTCCCCAAGGGTCGGTGCTGGGGCCACTGCTGTTCCTTATTTATGTAAATGATATGCCTTCTAGTATTACAGGTGATTCAAAAATATTTCTGTTTGCTGATGACACCACCTTGGTAGTGAAGGATCTTGTGTGTAATATTGAAACATTATCAAATAATGTAGTTCATGAAGTAAGTTCGTGGCTTGTGGAAAATAATTTGATGCTAAATCACAGTAAGACTCAGTTTTTACAGTTTCTAACCCACAATTCAACAAGAACTGACATTTTAATCAGACAGAATGGGCATGTTATAAGCGAGACGGAACAGTTGAAGTTCCTAGGCGTACGGATAGATAGTAAGCTGTTGTGGAAAGCCCATGTTCAGGATCTTGTTCAGAAACTAAATGCCGCTTTATTTACCATTAGAACAGTATCTGAAATAAGTGACATTTCAACACGAAAAGTAGTATACTTCGCATATTTTCATACGCTTATGTCATATGGTATTATTTTTTGGGGTAATTCTTCTGATTCAAAAAGGGTATTTTTGGCTCAAAAACGGGCTGTTCGAGCTATGTATGGTGTAAGTTCGAAAACCTCTTGTCGACCCCTATTCAATAGTCTGGGAATTTTGACATTGCCCTCACAGTATGTATTTTCTTTAATGTCGTTTGTTGTTAGCAATATTAGCTTATTCCCAAGAGTTAGCAGCTTTCACTCAGTTAATACTAGGCAGAAATCAAATCTGCATGTGGAATGCACTTCCTTGACTCTTGTGCAGAAAGGAGTGCAGTATTCTGCTGCATCCATTTTCAATAAGCTACCACAAGAACTCAAAAATCTTAGCAGTAGCCCAAACACTTTTAAGTCTAAACTGAAGAGTTTCCTCATGGCTCACTCCTTCTATTCTGTCGAGGAGCTCCTGGAAGAGATAAAAAATTAAGCAAATTCCAGTGTTACATTCTTGATTTTCTTTATTTAAACTAACGACTTGTTTCATTTTATGTGTTTCTACAATCGTGTTATAATTTCATGTATTGACTCGTTCCATGACCATGGAGACTTCTCCTAAATGTGGTCCCACGGAACAATAAATAAATAAATAAAAATAAAAAATAAATATCGGCAGCATATTGGCAAGGCATCCGTGTTCATGGACGACAATTCGCACCCCCATCGTGCACATCTTGTAAATGACTTCCGTCAGCATAACATCACTCGACTAGAGTGGCCAACATGTTCTCCTGACAAGAACCCTATCAAACATGCCTGGGATAGATTGAAAAGGGCTGTTTATTGACGACGTGATCCTCCAACCACTCTGAGGGATCTACGCCGAATCGCCGTTGAGGAGTGGGACAGTCTGTACCAACAGTGCCTAGATAAGCTTGTGGATAGAATGCCACAACGAATACAGGCATGCATCAATGCAAGAGGACGTGCTACTGGGTATTAGTGGTACCGGTGTGTACAGCAATCTCAACCACCACCTCTGAAGGTCTCGCTGTATGGTGGTAGAACTTCCAATGTGTGGTTTTCATGAGCAATAAAAAGGGCGGAATGATGTTTATTTTGATCTCTATTCCAATTTTCTCAACAGGTTCCGGAACCCTCGGAACCGAGGTGATGCAAAACTTTTTGTGATGTGTGTATTTCAATTCAAACATTGCACTTCATATCACGCAACGTTCATAATGTGTTTCGGTACTGAGTTTTAATTATAGCCAGGACATTATGACCAGAACATTATGCCCAACGACCTGCTATCGATAATGCTCGTTCAGGCGGTAGCGGCGTCATGTGGCGAGGAATGACTACTAGTCAGACACACGAATGGTGCATGCAGTATCAGTGAGCATGCTGTCCCTGTGTAGTATGGGGAAGGCGAGCGATCTATCTGAGTTTGAGCGAGGGTAGATTGTGATGGCCCAGAGGCTCGGAATGAACATTTCAGAAACTGTACGACTTACTGGGGGCTCGAGGAGTGCTATGGTGATGTAATCAACAGTTGGCGAAACGAAGGAGAATCCACATGCAGACGTCATGGTGTTGGACTGCTACCCCTCATTACAGACGTCGGGCGTCGTAGGCTTACAAGACTGGTGAAAGAGGACAGGCGGAGAACTGTGGCGGAAATGACATCAGACATTAACGCTGGACAGAGTGCAAGTGTGTTTGAACACACAGTGCACTGATCACAACCAACGATGGGCCTCCGCAGTCGAGACCTATGCATGTGCCAATGTTAACACCATGACATCAGCAACTACACTTGAAATGGGCCCGTGACCATCGACACTGGATGCTGTGACAGAGCGTTGCATGGTTTGACAAACCCCCATACCTTCTTCATCAAGCCGATGGGAGGGCACGAATACGCCATCTTACACAGGAACAGTTCCTTGACACCTGTACTGTGGGACGGAGACAAGCTGGTAGTGGCTCCATAATGCTCTGGGCAACATTCACGTGGGCCCAACAAGGCTCATAAAAGGCACCATGACGGCCAAGGAATATCGTACATTGGTTGTAGTACAAGTAGTCTTCATCATGACGATCATGTTTCCCGATGGCAGTGGCATTTTTCAACAAGATAATGCGCCATGTCACAATGCCAGGAATGTGATGGAGTTGTTTGAGGAACACAGTGGCAAGTTCCAATTAACGTGCTCCCCAACTCTCCAGATCTGAACCCAATGGAACATATCTGGGATGCGATTGAATATGGTGTCAGAGCTCATCCATCCCCCCCCCCCTCCCTTTCTCGGAATTTTTGAGAATTAGGTGACTTGTGTGTACAGATGTGGTGCCAACTTCTTCCAGCGACCTACCAAGGCGTCATTGCTTCCACGCCACAATGTGTCGCCACTGTTATCCTATTATCCATGCCAAAGGTGGATATACTGTTATGTCATAATGTTCTGGCTGGTCAGTGTACAATTTACACGAGAAGAAAGTTTTTGAATTTAATATATTCTGTTTTCTCACACGCACAAACAATTTTTATAGAAAGCTTAAGTAACGTATATCTTTATTGGTATCGCCGAGTATGCTAGGAAGATGCTTCTGTCACGCTGTGGTAAGGGACGTATCGTGGTAAGGGACACATCGTGGTAAGGGACGTATCGTGGTAAGGGACGTATCGTGGTAAGGGACGTATCTTGGTAAGGGACGTATCGTGGTAAGGGACGTATCGCCGAAGTGAACGATGAAGGGGTCGGCATTAGCAGTTTGTCGGAAGGTACGTCCGGTTCGCCCAGGGGGTCATAAAAGCGGGGACCGCACTACGGACATGGGCGGCTTCCGGCGCCTTTCATGTTTGTCTGGCTGATCCCTCGGGAGACCAGGCGAGCGACAGGCAGCGCCGCAAGACATCGTTCTCAGCCTTGCGTTATGCTACGGGTCGTAGTGTCCGGCTCGGGCGGCGCTGTCCACTTACGACTTCAGGATGTTACGTGCGACACTCTGGCGGCTACTTAAGAGGGACGTACCCGATATCGAACATAATTGGAAAAATTTTTTATTAGATCTTCGTTTACTACATAGTACTGAAATTTCACTTCTTAAGTGCGATAATAATAGTGAGTGCTATTGGTTCGCCCACCTACTTGATTGCCGAGTTATTGACAACATTACTACGACCATATGTGGGGTGATCGGATTCGTATACCAGGAATTCCACATATTGTTTTAGTAAATTAAACGGCAGAGCGGTCCAACCGGAGGACATGTTAGTTTTGATATGGCTTCGCTGTTTACTATGGTTCGCTCAATGAACAGCTGAATCGGATTTTTCCTCCCGATATTGCAGAACGATTTAAATACTGCCTGACAATCACGTATTTCAAATGGAACGATGAGTTCTATGAAAAGACGGATGGCGTTACTATGGGGGGCGTCTTAAAAGCGGTTATAGCGAATTTCTTTACGGAAAATTTATGAGTATGCTTTGAGAACTGCCAGAAAGAAACCGAATATTTGGTTCCGACGCGTGGATGATACGTTTTTTTTGTGGCGGCATGTCAGAGAGGGACTAGGTCGTTTTCATAAACATCTTAACGTGGTCAATCCAAAGATTTAGTTTACCATGAAGGAGCAAGCAGGCGGAAGATAAAATTTTATTGATGTGCTAGTTTTCGAGAAAGAAGATGGTAGCTTGGGCCACACGATTTACCAAAAACCCACGCACATAGAGCGTTACTCACACCGGGATTCGAACCACCACCCACGACAAAAGCGAGGCATCATAAAAATATTGGCGGATAGAGCAAGGAAATTTCTGCGAACCAGCGCTGCTTCACGCAGGATTAAAACATCCTACCAATGCATTACTCAAGAATGGTTATTCGTTCCCTGAGGTAAAAAGAGTGTTAAGATCACTGCATAGAAATCATAGCGATGCTCAAACGCCGGTGAAATTGAAAGTTTTCTTGCCTTTCATTACGGACGTTACTGACCGCGTAGGATAAATCTTTAAAAATCGGACCATCGCGGTAAGCTGCAAAACCACCCGGAAGATACAAGATCACCTAAAATTGGCCAAGGATGCTCGCCAATCGCTGGAAAGAGCAGAAATTAATAGGATTCCTGTAGCTGAGGGGAGGTGTATGTGGGTACCACAGAAACAACGGTCAAAAAAACGACTAGAGGTGCACAAGGACAATTGTAGAAGACGGGAGACTGGCAGACCAGTTGATGTGGAACATGCTTTGCAGCCAGGAAACAACCATATTCATTTTGATAGGACAAATGTTAGTCTAAGTATGGATAACTGCGCGGTAAACTGCTGTACATACACACTATTTTCATTTGCACAGTACAGTAAACATGTATTAGAAAAATTGGTAAGAAAACATTAGGTTTAAATAATGACAACAATGAAAGAAAAGCTGCCATACTTACTAAAATAAGGCGGATATTTTATTCCTACATTTTAGATGACAAAAACTTAGTCATTGTTTATTGGCGTAATGAAGACAGTCTGCTATATGACGCATAGTTGTGCCATCGTCTCCTAAGCATCAAATCAGCAGGTGTGGCAGTGGGCTGCTGCTCCAAATAACGTGGCGCGAGGTGAAGGGCTTCTGCTGCGTCACAGTGTGGCACCAGCCCTCCTTTGTCGCTTTCAGGCTCATTGTCACTCCCGTCACAGCAGTCCACTTCTTCCTGGTCTTCAGTCACAGCAGCAGCTAAATCGGGTCAGTGAGGTTCTCCACACATGCCCCATCCGCTGCCCTCCACTCATCTACGTCTCCTTCACTAGCTTCTTCACATCCAGGGATTATCTGTATCATTTGTAGTAGATTTACCTCTACATTTTCAACCAGGTTGTCCTGAAATTCAAGAGATTTCCACAGTTTTCTCCACATTTCTCTCAGAGTATTTCCTGAAATATTTTGCCATGCCTCAGGGCCCCAATAAACAACATCCTTCACACTGGTCCTTTTTTTTATTTTGTCCACTAAAGGAATCCTATCATCTTGGATCAGCACCCGTAAAAATTATTTTCTGTAATTCAGTTTTATTGTCTGCAGCACACCCTGGTCCATCAGCTGTAGAAGGGGTGTAATATTCGGCGACAAAAACTTCGCCACAATTTCTCCATCACATAATTCCTCAGTGCTGGGATGAGATGGCGCGTTATCAGTCAAAAGGATTGCACTGAGAGAAAAAAGATTTCCCTTAGAAAACCGTCGAACAGAGGGAACGAACTGGCTGTGAAACCATTCTTTGAACAGCTTACCACCCATCCATGCTTTTTTCCGGTTGCGATAATATAGGAGCAGGGACTTCATGTAGCAGTCTTTAAAAGCGCTGGGCCTAGCAGATCTGCCGATCAGCATTAAAGGCAGCTTGTGATTACCGGCAGCGTTGCTGCACGCTAATAAAGTCGCACAATCTTTGCACATTTTAAAACCAGGAGCACGGCCTTCTGCTTTTGATGCCAGGCTTTTTGTTGGCAATGCCATAAAATTAAGGCCAGCCTCATCAACGCTATAAATTTGTTGGGGAAAATACTTTCCCTCTCTTATCATTTTTTCAAACTCACCCAAGTATTCCTTCATTGCATCACGGTCAGAAGAAAGCATCTCTCCAGTAATTGTTGGATTCCATGACTTTTTTGAATCTGTCCGTCGCACAAAATGACTCATCACCATTCATTAACTTGGTTAGGTAAACAGCCTTCTCCTGAACCAGTGCTCCACTCAAAGGAGTTCCCCTTTCTCTTTCCTGCCTAAACCAAAGGAAAAGAGCTTTATCCACTTTGTCGTATTGGGACTGTTTCAAAGTTTGCCTAAGACATTGCACAGCACTGTTCAATCTTCACTCGGTTCTTCATTCAATCACAAATGGTTGCTTTACCAGCACCCAGTTCCGTTGTTGACAGTTTAGATACATTTTCACCATTGTATGTCCACTTCAAAGCATTCAGTTTTTCTTTGAGAGTTAACGCTGTATGTTTCCGTTTATTCATGACGAAAATGCGTACACCAGTACACCTGAACGAGTACAATACAACCGTTACGCGTGCCAGCGATCGATAACTAACAGCCGGCCGAAGTGGCCGTGCGGTTAAAGGCGCTTCGGTCTGGAACCGCAAGACCGCTACGGTCGCAGGTTCGAATCCTGCCTCGGGCATGGATGTTTGTGATGTCCTTAGGTTAGTTAGGTTTAACTAGTTCTAAGTTCTAGGGGACTAATGACCTCAGCAGTTGAGTCCCATAGTGCTCAGAGCCATTTGAACCATTTGATAACTAACATAACCAAGCGCTTTGCGAGCCAACTGGCAGTGCACTGACCTCAGTCACTACAAAGGTGTCAACAATGCACAACAACAAGGGCAGGGAGTGAGAGTGAGCCATTGTTCCCACACTTGTTCCCATTTGTTACCATGGTGTACCTACTAATCTGCTTGGTATACTTCATTCCAGCGTAATTCCGGCTAATCGGAACAAATCGGTAATCCGAACAAGTTCCAGTCCCAATTAGTTCGGATTAACGGGACTCAACTGTACTGAAAGCCACAAGCGGATACCGTGAAAGAGTATACAGAGAGACTATAGAGATTGTAAAACATCCCAGGAAGGACGAGGGCATGAAATTGAATCACGTCTGGATTCCAGTGCTGAAGACAATGCGTACCAGTCTTCTACTATGGGTTGATAGCGACAGCGGACGACAACAGTCGACAATGGCCAATTGCGCTCGATTATTCAAAACATATGACGCACGCGGATGCGAAATTTTGCTGCTGTCAGTAATCAGCTTGGATGTGAATCGGACACTCTAAGAAGCTACGATCCACCTTGAAAATATCCTCCGCAGTTGGGGATGAAACGTTGGGTTTCAATTTGAAATCTGTTCGACCACGGCATAATAGTCCAGAAAATTTTACTAATTGTGACATTTCCGCCATCGAAGGCTATCATTTTACAAAAATAATAATTAAAAATAGCTTGCACGGAGCCACGCCCCTTTGTTATTCTGTGTTTCCTCATGTTATTTATTCCTGCGGTGTTTTATTCCAGTTTTATGCTGTCACAATGTGGGGAATTTTTCGGCGTTTAGCAGATCCAGAACTTCTACAAAAGTGTGTCTATGGAAAAACTCGAAATTCTACTGAAAGTTACAACTGTCTGATAGGAAAATCGTGCCCCAAGACAACATTTGTTTCCACAACTGCTGATGAAGTTGCAGCTTATGATGCTTGTTCAGTTTTTAACCGTGCTCACCTTGGCAGACTACGGACTCTAAAAAGGCTAGGATTTGATACAGGAAATCGATTACAGGAGATGTGATACAGCTCACATTATTGTTATTCAGTTTGAAAATTATATTAAACTAAGAGGACAAGCAAAGAAAAGATTGCTTGAGGATGAAGAGGAGACTGCTTATGGTTTGCACTAGTTCACCCACATAAGGTAAGGCCTAACACTAATGTGTCAAATCTGTGATTCAGGTTTCCCATAACTTATGTTTTGGTAGCTTTATGTACCTTTTCTTAACAAACTGCTGACATTTTAGTACTTAAATTCGTTATGGAATTAGTCAATACTACAATAAAACATTCTGTGAAAGGAATTTTCATTTACCGTAATGGTAAGGCATTTATTTAAGAGAAAAGTCCTAAGATTTGGTATATTTTTTTCACAGAAATTCGGAGAGCTGTAAAAATCCAGCAAAAGAAGGTATCAATATTCTGTTCGACAGATATTTGTAATAACGGTATACCTAACTTTGTACAAAAATATATTAATTTTCTTCTGATAGATTTTTTAAGAAAAGGAACATTTGTATTCACATTCCTGAAAAAAATTTCAAATTTTTATAATTCAGAAAGTATAACTTCAAGAAGCATGAAAATGTTTGTGTGTATTCATATAACATTCCTTAACAACTGTGCCAATTTTAGTAAGTGTCTTGAAAACTTTGGACTCTATAAGGGTATTTTTTCAAAGTGTTGCTACTTCGCATACCTCCCACCTTACAGTATCGCTCTGGAGAGAAGAGCATTCTCTGCCACAAGGACAAATTTTTTCGGGACTCACAGACGCCAGCATGGGAGCTTAAAATCCGCCAAAACATTTCTGAGGCGGGACGATCTTCACGTGCTCAGAAAAATATTGCAGTGCAATAGGAAGACCGCCGTTGACGACACAATACGTTGTGTGGGTGTACCGTAGAGCATATATACCTATGGAATGAGCATATCCTACTGCACATGTTCTCAACATCCAACTGGGCTAGCCATGTGATTTTGGGACGTTGCTGCATGTCTACAATTTGCGGTAATAGCGAAACTTGAATATTACACGTGTTCGTCTTTTTTTGTATACGTTTCAGCACGTCTAAGTTTTAGTGAAGTTATGATGCTGTATTATTGTTGATAAGGATGTAAAGAGAAGTATGTGAAAGGAGTTACTTTTCACAGATATGTACAACATAAGTATAACTGTAAATGTCATATTGATACGAGGCACTTCATATGATGAAATATATCGAGGCACCGTATTATAAAGTCTTGTATTGTAGAGATAGTTTCTGCGATTTTATGGCCATGTGCTTACGAGACAAGTGTTATGTAAATTTACAAGTGTGTTTGAGTAAGCTGTCAGTCAGTGTATGGCTTTTGATGCTATGTTAATATGTAGATAAAATTTATACATCACAGTCTGATTAATCATCTTCTGTCCATATTTGCATACAAATAGATTTGTTTTTGGAAAGGGTCCACCTTGATCAAAACACAATTTTTATTTTTATGTTTGCTCCCCAGACATGTTTCGCTGAGTTTCAGCATCAACAGTGGGTTTTTCTGTTATCTTCTGAAAAATAGGTAAAATGGTTTTTAGTGTTCATACAAATATAAATTTGAATTTTTGAGATAGTATTTACATATTTGAAAAACGGACAAAATTTTGTACATATACCTTGTTACCACATGGTGTGGATTTCCTGGATTTTATGTAATTTAATGCAGTTGTTTTGTTTCACAGTTTGTCATCTGAAACCGTATGTAACTTAATGTCGAACAGTTATTTATTTCGGAAATTTACGATTTGACATGTTATGGTTATACCCACCACTAAGTAATACTATGTGGAAGATTTTGTGTGTGTGTGTGTGTGTGTGTGTGTGTGTGTGTGTGTGTGTGTCTGTGTATGTGTGCATGCATGGGGAAGGGTGAGTGTTTGCAATATGTTTCACTTAATTTTGTTGATTTCTCTATTATCTTCACTGTGAAGGCCTGCACTAAGTAACTTTTCCTGGCACTGTTTACAAAGTACAGAAGCAAGATGACTGACAGCTAATCAGTTGAATGTTTTCTGGAGGGGACTTTTTACAGAAAAAATTAACAATTAAATAAATAAAACTCACATCGATCACTCGCCCACCCCCCAATCCACACACTCACACCACATGACAGATACAATTCACAAAGATTCAAAACTCCCACCCAGAAAACATTCATCTGTCCATCATCTTGTTTTTGTAGTTTGTAAACAGTGACACGAAAAGTTACTTAATGCCGGCTTCACAGTGAGGATAATGGGGAAACCAAAACACACACATACACACACACTTCCATGTAGTATTAGTTAATGGCAGGTATAACTATAACATGCCCAGTTGTAAATTTTCGAAGTAATTACTTGTTCTACATTAAGTTCCATGTGGCTGGAGATGACAAACTGTGAAACAAAACTGCATTAAATTACATAAAATCCAGGAAATCCACAGCATATGGTAACAAGACATATGTACAAAATTTTGTCCGTTTTTCAAATATATAAATACTGTCTTAAAAACTTAAATTTGTGTAAAAACAGTGAAAACACTTTATCTGTTTTTATAAGATAACAAAAAAAAACCACTAATAATGCTGAAACTTCAGCGAAACACGTGTGGAGACCAAATGAAAGAGAAAAATTGTGTTTTGCTCAAGTATGACCCTCTCCAAAATCAAATCTACAGTCTGATTAATTTCCTCCTTTTTATGCAGGTTCTCAAACCATGACGTGTATCTAGTAATTCTGAATGAGACAGTTTCCTACACGGTGTCACTATAAGGTAATTAATTATAACACATTTGACAATCTGAATCAGTGCAATAGAAAACTTAAAAAAAAATATTCTTGCCTGTCACTTCGTTTATTACTGCAGAATTCGAGTATAAACCTCGTATTTTTTATTTTTTTGTGTATAGTATACGGTTTTAGATTTCGGATGATATGGTGAAAAAATGTTATAGACATTTTACTTGTCTATAAAGAACAGAAGAGTAAATAAAGAAAAACTGAAGATTATACTGGAGAAGCAGGTGATGCAAATTATTTGCCATACTTACAGTATAAATTTCGTAGTTCCAAATGCATTGTTTTTAGTGACAATTTGGCGCCGTCTACAGCGTCATTGTGACGTAATTAATTAGAACAGAGATTCGACAATATGAATAAGTGCAATCAGAAAAAGTAAAAAAATACTGTTGGTTGTTACCTGTTATCCCGTTACCGAAAAATCGTAAATAAAGTGGAATCTGAGCTGTGGCACTGTGGCAGAAAAGCACAATACCACTGCTCTTCACATCTTCAGGGCAACTTCGGTTCCTGATATCAGATTGCGAAGATGTCTGCAAAACGCGTAGACAAAGTTTGACGGTACTTCTGAAGGTGATCTGCCTGTAGCAGCGAAGTAACAACCCTCAAAAATACACTGAGCGCTATACGGGCTAGAATGCGCAGTCCCAAAATCACGTGACCTGGTCTGCTGGAGATGTTGCACGTAACCGAGTGCTCCCTCTATAGATGTGATGGAATGTACCTAGATTTTTGCGGTAAGCGTCCCTATTGGCAGAATGCTGGCCATGATGGCCGAGCGGTCCAAGGCGCTACAGTCTGGAACCACGCGACCGCTACGGCCATAGGTTCTAATGCTTCCTCGGGCATGGATGTGTGTGATGTCCTTAGGTTAGTTAGGTTTAAGTAGTTGTAAGTTCTTGGAGTCTGATAACCTCGGAAGTTAAGTCCCATAGTGCTCAGAGCCATTTGAACCATTTGCAGAATACTATATGGTATGTCTAGGGGGAAGTTCCGGCCCGGTGTTATGACTACTCCATTGGCGCTGCTCGGCGATTGGAAACGATAATATTTCTGGCGACGCTTCTCGTGGAATGATGGTGTCGAAAATGGAAGCAGGGCAGGATTTTTCTGAAGATTCAGAGTAAGTTCGCCCTAGAGTACGGTCTTGGTTGTCGGCGGTTGCCAGTCGGGATTCTGCACTCAAAGTGGTACAACAGTGCACTGGTTGCTGTTTAAGCAGTTACGCACTTACGAGCAGATGCCCTATCGCACGTTCTTTAGTATATTGGTGAGCATATCTCCAGCCCGTGCGTATTACGGATTTTTCTTTGAGGACTTTAGTCTTCAGTACACCGAGTACATCCGGCATGTAGCACTTGTATTTCCGCCAATTTATGTTGTATTAAACGGCCAGCTAGAGGTTCACAATCACTGTCAATTCAAGATATAAATGTTAGATAGCGTTTACATTACTATTATCCTACTGGCCATTAAAATTGCTACATCACGAAGATGACGTGCTACAAACGCGAAATTTAACCGACAGGAGGAAGATGCTGTGATATGCAAATGATTAGCTTTTCAGAGCATTCACACAAGGTTGGCGTCGGTGGCGACACCTACAACGTGCTAACATTAGGAAAGTTTCCAACCGATTTTTCATACACTAACAGCAGTTGAACGGCGTTGCCTGGTGAAACGTTGTTGTGATGCCTCGTGTAAGGAGGAGAAATGCGTACCATCACGTTTCCGACTTTGATAAAGGTAAGTTTGTAGCCTATCGCGATTGCAGTTTATCGTATCGCGACATTGCTGCTCGCGTTGGTCGAGATCCAATGACTGTTAGCAGAATATGGAATCGGTGGGTTCAGGAGGGTAATACGGAACACCGTGCTGGATCCCAAAGGCCTCGTATCACTAGCAGCCGAGATGACAGACATCTTATCCGCATGGCTGTAACGGATCGTGCAGCCACGACTCGATCCATGAGTCAACAGATGGAGACGTTTGCAAGACAACAACCATTTGCAGGAACAGTTCGACGACGTTTGCAGCAGCATGGACTATCAGTTCGGAGACCATGGCTGTGGTTACCCTTGACGCTGCATCACAGACAGGAGCGCCTGCGACCGTGTACTCAACGACGAACCTGGGTGCACGAATGGCAAAACGTCATTTTTTCGGATGAATCCAGGTTCTGTTTACAGCATCACGATGGTCGCATCCGTGTTTGGCGACATCGCGGTGAACGCACATTGGAAGCGTGTATTCGTCATCGCCATACTGGTGTATCACCCGCCGTGATGATATGGGGTGGCATTGGTTACACGTCTCGGTCACCTCTTGTTCGCACTGACGGCACTTTGAACAGTGGACGTTACATTTCAGATGTATCACGGCCCGTGGCTCTACCCTTCATTCGAACCCTGCGAAACCCTACATTTCAGCAGGATAATGCACGACCGCATGTTGCAGGTCCTGTACGGGCCTTTCTGGATACAGAAAATGTTCGCCTGGTGCCCTGGCTAGCACATTCTCCAGATCTCTCACCAATTGAAAACGTCTGGTCAATGGTGGCCGAGCAACCGGCTCGTCACAATACTACTCTTGATGAACTGTGGTATCGTGTTGAAACTGCATGGACAGCTGTGCCTGTACACGCCATCCAAGCTCTGCTTGACTCAATTCCCAGGCGTATCAAGGCCTGCATTACGGCCAGAGGTGGTTGTTCTGGGTACTGATTTCTCATGATCTATGCACCCGAATTGCGTGAAAATGTAATCACATGTCAGTTCTAGTATAATATATTTGTCCAATGAATACCCGTTTATCATCTGCATTTCTTCTTGGTGTAGCAATTTTCATGGCCAGTAGTGCATTTTGTGGGAGGCTCCGTGTTAACTTGACCACTCCTTTCCATTTAATAACATTGCCACCTATCCATATCATCTGTGACAGTCAATCTTGACTCATGTTTTTAAATAATTTTAATCAAAGTTTTATTTCAGTGTTTTTATACGTTTTATATTACAGTAAAATAGTCTGAGGAGAATAATTATCGATTTCAGTGCCTAGTTCTTTTTTATCATTTATGAATTTATTGATTTCATTATGAGTTGAGGAGATGTTAGGAGAATGGGAATCTTATCTTAAAATTCCCAACTTGAGACCACTGCTGGGGGGCCAGAGTTTGGTTGTTAGCAGTGTGAAGTCCGTTGCGCAAGTAACACTAGTGGTGAACTTCAAGGGTGGTTGTGATCAGAGGAGCAGATTCAGAGTCAGGTATTCCGGTAATGTAAACTGAACTTTACCTCTTACCACTTTTGTAACTTCAACCACCTTCCATAGATGCTCACGATAGTGCGAAGGGCTTTCAGTAACTAATGAAACACACTTTTTCCTCGGCCAATTTCGGTTTAAAAACTACGATATTTGTTGTAGGACATCGTGGAATATTCTCGCTTCAGCCCCTATAGTCGAATGAAGTTCTGATAGGTGGCGGAGCTATACGTAGCCTTCAAAAAGGCGTCTGTTAACGGAGATAAAGCTTAAGCATCGAGCTGCCATTGAGTTTCTTTTGCCAGAGATGGCAGACATTCATAGGCACTTGCAGAATGACTACGGAGACCTGGCAGTGAACAAAAGCATGGTGAGTCGTTGGGCTAGGCATCGCCTAACAGTAGATCATAAAGACCGACGAAGGATTATCCACGCGGAACGGATTGCACGCTACGAGGCTGATTGTGAAAATCTTTTGTCGAATATCGTCACAGGCGACGAAACATGGGTTCATCATTTCGAACCGCAAGCAAAGCGGCAGTCCATGGAATGGCGCCACACCATCTCACCACTGAAGAAAAAGTTCAAAGTGGCACCATCACCCAGAAAAATCTGGGACTCTGAAAGAAATATTCTGTTTTTTATCCTTTCTCATGGTACAGCGATCAACTCTGAAGCGTACTGTGCTACCCTCAGAAAAGTGAAGAAACGGTTTCAGCGTCTTCGTCACCACAAAAATGCAAAAAAAAAAAAAAAAAGAGAGAACTCCTTCTCCGTAAAACCACAAGGCATCATAGAGGTTTGCGCACTCGAGAGAATTACACAAAACTTCATTGGACTGTTCTTCCTGATCCACCCTACAGCCCGGATCTCGCACCTTCCGACTTTGTTTAGCTCAATGAAGGATGCACTCCATAGGAAGCAGTACGTGGATGATGTGGAGGTTGTTGATGCAGCAAGATGTTGGCTCCGAGTCGACCAGTAGAGTCGGCATACAGGCAGTAGAGTGGGCATACAGGCACTCGCAGTAAGGCGGTGTAAGGCTGTCGCTCTGAACGGAGATAATGTTGGAAAATTTCTGTAGCAAAAGAGTGGGGAATTATATGGCATGTTGGATTCCTGAGTAAAACCAACCTGTTTTCATAAAAAAATTATTGTATTACTCATTGAACGCCCCTTGTACCACGAGAACAGCCAACCAGATTCACCGTTTCAGAGATACTTCATCCTGGATGCTGGGTCATAACAATCTGCCCTTTGTCAAAATCGCCTGTATTAGTAGATGTCCCCATTAGCGACCCATATTGTTTCTAGAATCATTCCGCTTATATGCTTTTCATATCAATCACGTGCACTCAATGACAGCAGCCATTCAGTCTTGCAATGGACAGTAGTCCTAATCTTTTGGATCATTGGGACACTGTAGTGTGTTTCAAAAATTGTATATAGTGGTATATCTAACCCATCCTGTACAGACTTCTTCACAAATTTGGTATTCTAATAACTCTTCCCAATATTCTACATACAGGGTGTTGGAATACAAGTGAAGCTATTTTTGTTATTTTATCAACGTTGGATCTTGTCAACCCAGCGGCCGTTATTGACAGTTGGTGAATGATGCAACCAGCCACAAATACTTTTTGAATGTTTTATTTTAGTGCCATAACCGATTTCGGGCAACCATGCCCATCTTCAGATGATTAATATTTTCGGTTATACAGATGTTTCGTCTAATAGCATGTCGTCTGCTCCCACACAGCACAAGACTATTTTAGTGCCCCTTGATAAGTTGTTCCTTCAATAAAAATACGTTAAAGAGTATATGATGCATATTACATATTTCTATTGACGACTGAGGACTTTGTACTGAACAACGTTACATCAGTATTTACTTCATTTGTAATCTTGTAGCTATTACGAGTAGTATGTTTGTAGTTGGTTAGTACATGTGGCACAAACAAGCCATTAAAGTTTATTTTAGCATGGGCAGCAGGTACCCTGCACTGACAAGCGTAGTCACTTCCCGCCTCAGTTACGGCCGTGCAGTAAATGTTAGGTAGTAAATTATATCCCGTGTTTGTGGGAAGCTTGTTAGAGATAGAGGAAAAAACTAACACACTAAAGTGGGTATATATTAAGGTAGCAATGATCACAATATCTGTTCCTATACCCCCAATAACCTGTATGAGAGTCTGGCCACGTGGTGATTTCTTTACAGCCGGCCACGGTGGTCTAGCGGTTCTAGGCGCTCAGTCCGGAACCGCGCGACTGCTACGGTCACAGGTTCGAATCCTGCCTCGGGCATGGATGTGTGTGATGTCCTTAGGTTAGTTAGGTTTAAGTAGTTCTAAGTTCTAGGGGACAGATGACCACAAATGTTAAGTCCCATAGTGCTCAGAGCCATTTTTTATTTCTTTACAACTCAAAAACATGGTTTGGGGTATTGGTTGCTCACAGCTGAAGTACATGAAGTACACCTGAGCCAGCACAGAATGTCTCATCTTTTGGGACTGTGGCTGATCTTTGTGAAAGGTCTGAACAGGGACAGAGAGTGGGACAGCTTGTCATTCGGAGTTCCAATATTAGGCAGGTCACAATTTGGGGCAAAAGGGAAATAGCGGGTGGGCCAGAAAAGAAGGCCAGTAAATTTTTCATTTGTGTGGCCATACTGTCCGTAGCTGCTTTCCAATGCTTGAGGATATTTTCGTTCTGTCGTTGCAACTATAAGAAAATCCGTGGTTTTTTCACCAGATGCATTTCGCTTTATTCAGGTAAAGCATCATCAATGGTTCGTTAACAATATGCTGCTTTTTTACTTGTGGTGATTCCCGGGTTTGTCGCCTACATCAGGAAGTGCCGTCTGCTAGCACATCATTGCACTTTTTCTTCGTTACACACTGATACTTGCACTCTTAACTTTTAGTTGCTCTACAATACTATGCATTTCTCACTTGTACACAGCACACTTTTTCGCACACCACTGTTTTCTATTTATTTCTATAAAGCAGAGTCCCATGAATCCGAACTAATTAGGATCGGACTTTTTTCGGATTACTGATTTGTTCGGATTAGCCAGAATTACGGTGACGAGTTTCTAGAATGAAGTATACCAAGCGGATAAATAAGTACACCATGGTAACAAATGGGAACAAGTGTGGGAACAATGGCTCACTCTCACTCCCTGTCCTTGTTGTTGTGCATTGTTGACACCTTTGCAGTGTCTGAAGTCAGTGTACTGCTAGTTGGCTCGCAAAGCGCTTGGTTATGTTAGTTCTCGATCGCTGGCACGCGTAACACTTGTATTGTATTCGTTCAAGTGTAGTGGCGTACGTATTTTCGTCATGAGGCTCTGAGCACTATGGGACTTAACTTCTTAGGTCATCAGTCCCCAAGAACTTAGAACTACTTAAACCTAACTAACCTAAGGACATCACACACATCCATGCCCGAGGCAGGATTCGAACCTGCGACCGTAGCAGTCCCGCGGTTTTCGTCATGAGTAAACGGAAACATACAACGTTAACTCTCAAAGAACAACTGAATGCTTTGAAGCGGATAGACAATGGTGAGAATGTATCTAAACTAGCAACGGAACTGGGTGTTCGTAAAGCAACCATTTGAGATTGGAAGAAGAACCCAGTGAAGCTTGAACAGTCCTGTGCAGCGTCTTCGGGAAAAACACTCAAAATTCGGCAGACTTTGAAACAGTCCCAGTACGATAAAGTGGATGAAGCTCTTTTCCTTTGGTTTAAGCAGGAAAGAGAAAGAGGAACTCCTTTGAGTGGAGAACTGGTTCAGGAGAAGGCTGTTTACCTAACCAAGTTAATGAATGGTGATGAGTCATTTAGTGCGACGGACAGATTCAAAAAACGTCATGGAATCCAACAATTACTGGAGAGAAGCTTTCTTCTGACCGTGATGCAATGAAGGAATACTTGGGTGAGTTTGAAAGAGAGGGAACGTATTTTCACCAACAAATTTATAACGTTGATGAGGCTGGCCTTTATTTTATGGCATTGCCAACAAAAAGCCTGGCATCAAAAGCAGAAGGCCGTGCTCCTGGTTTTAAAATGTGCAAAGGTCGTGTGACTTTATTAGCATGCAGCAACGCTGCTGGTAATCACAAGCTGCCTTTAATGCTGATCGGCAGATCTGCTTGGCCCTGAGCTTTTAAAAACTGCAACATGATATTATCGCAACCAGAAAAAAAGCAAGGATGAATGGTAAGCTGTTCAAAGAATGGTTTCACAGCCAGTCTGTTCCCTCTGTTCGACGGTTTTCTAACGGAAATCATTTGTCTCTCTGTGCAATCCTTTTGATTGATAACGCGCCATCTCACCCCATCACTGAGGAATTATGTGATGGAGAAACTGAGGGGAAGTTTTTGCCCCCGAATATTACACCCCTTCTACAGCCGATGGACCAGGGCGTGCCGCAGACATTAAAACTGATTTACAGAAAACAATTTTGAAGAATGCTGATCGAAGATGATAGGATTCCTTTAGTGGCCAAACTAAAAAAAAGACGAGTGTGAAGGATATTGTTTATTGGGCCGCTGACGCATGGCAAAATATTTCAGGAAATACTCTGAGAGAAATGTGGAGAAAACTGTGGACATCTCTTGAATTTCAGGACAACCTGGTTGAAAATGAAGAGGTAAATCTACTAAAAATGATACAGACAATCCCTGGATGTGAAGAAGCTAGTGAAGGAGATGTAGATGAGTGGATCATGTGTGGAGAACGTCACTGATGCTGCTGTGACTGAAGATCAGGAAGAAGTGGACTGCTGTGACGGGAGTGACAATGAACCTGAAAGCGACAAAGGAGGGCTGGTGCCACACTGTGACGCAGCAGAAGCCCTTCACCTCGCGCCACGTTATTTGGAGCAGCAGCCCACTGCCACACCTGCTGATTTGATGCTTAGGAGACGATGGCACAACTATGCGTCATATAGCAGACTGTCTTCATTACGCGAATAAACAATGACTAAGTTTTTGTCATCTAAAATGTAGGAATAAAATATCCGCCTTATTTTAGTAAGTATGGCAGCTTTTCTTTCATTGTTGTCATTATTTAAACCTAATGTTTTCTTACCAATTTTTCTAATACATGTTTACTGTACTGTGCAAATGAAAATAGTGTGTATGTACAGCAGTTTACCGCACAGTTATCCACACTTAGACTAACATTTTTCATGTTCGGATTAACCGAACGTTTGGATTACTGGGGTTCGGATTTGCGGGACTCTGTTGTATTTCTAATTATGTATTGTGGTTTCTGTTTTGTAGTGTTGTCAGCATGGCATTGCCACTAGTTTGACCTATACTCCATTTTTGTGTTTTTTTGTATTTTATTTAATTGTATGTGCGTAATTTAATTGTGTTGCTGTGTGTTTATACATAGTGTGAGACTTAAGAAGGAGTAGTGATCTTTTTTTTGTTAGGGAGGGAGAAGCCATGATGAGTGGACATAAGTGTATAGTAATGTGATGGAATGTGAGTTGGAGGAGGAAGTGTGGAGCAAGAAGTGAAATGAAACTGGGAGGGGGGGGGGGGCTGGATAGGAGAGGGTGAAGAATCGAAAAGGCTCTTTTCTTTTAATGTAATTTCTTCAGTTATTCTATATGGTGTCTGGTTTTCAATATTTATTTGGTCATTGAGCAACTGTCTTCTTTGTGTTAATGCTTTGTGTATGTGGAAATTTTCTTGGAAAGGGAGGAAGTGTCTGTCTTAACTGATTCTTATGACTTTCATATCTTTTTCAATATTGTTTGGTCTATGGTATTCTTGTTTTAGATTATCTGCAAATGTTTAATGGTTTGTGCCGTATTTAAATGCTCTGCCATGTTCTTTATATCCTGTGTCGAATGTCGTGATAGTCATTCCAATGCATATATTTTCAAAATCTCTGATAGGTACCACATCGTTGGTATCTGTCTGGTTTTGATTTCAGTTTTGGGATGTGCTTTTGTATTGCACTACTACAAAAAATGGCATACAATGACCTACCACAACAAATTCGCACATAAATAGGTAACATTTTAAAAAAAACAAGGCATAAACATGCTTACAAAACAAACAATTCAGTGCAAAAGCGCGTGAATCATGGAAGCCATCTGCAACGCATGCACAGACACAGACATACAAAAAGCAGAACAAATGCACAGCAGTTGTAGAATATGTGATTTGGGGTGACTGGATGCATTCGAGTGCAGTACTATACTATGCGATCAGACCAGAAAAATAGTGCATATGTGCTAGATGTTGACAACTGTACTACATTTACAAGCAATTTTAGAATATGCAGCGATAAGTGATGCCCTGATCGCATGGGCAGAAGTGACATAAAATCGATAAAATTACGAAAAATGACGGAAAATACGTATAAATTGATGGGAAAATACAACAAAATATGTAGAAATTGAGGGGGAATGAGTGAGTGCTTGTATGTCTTCTGCTTGATGCAGGAAAATTCTTGTACATGGGAATGAGCATGCGACAGTAAGAGGAATATGAGAAAAGTTGAGATGGAAGTGCTGAGAACCAAGGAAACAGTCATTTTTCGTCGACAGCGATAAGACTGTTGGAACAGAATGTTTAACTGGGATGACCACCAAATGTAGAATAACAAATTTGTATATGTCGGCTCACAAGCCCACGTGTGACCCCAAAGCTATTGGCATCTGCCGTATACATTTTATAAGATGTCTTTAGCTAAGAGCATTGTATTACCAGCTAGTGTGACTGCAGTATACATCTACAGAATGGATCATTTATATCAGCCAGGACTGTTTAGGTGTTATAAACCCTAACAATCAGTATTTACAATGTGCTTCTCTGTACTCTCCACCGATCATAACCATGTTGTGTCAGTTAACAAATACAAACAGTTGCTGTATAGTTTTTCAACAACATTCTAGTGTATATCTATTGAGGCAATAGTGATACATGCAAGCTAGTTGCTGTCTTTAATGCTTTCCTGGAAAAGAGAGAGCCATCTGCCTCTAAACTACCACAGATCTGCATTAAACGACGATGGAAAGTAGATGGAGTGATCAGTTGAGAGGGAGATGTTGCTGCTTGTCATTTATCAAGCATTTAACCATTTTTTCGATTGTTCTCTTGGGGTGTATCAGTTGTGTGGTATAACCTGTAATCAACTCTAATACAAGTACGTGTTCTGTGTGTGACTTAGAGCACCATCTACCTACATCTTTAACAGCAAACCTCTCGATACAACAGTCATCAGAAGACTTCCAACTCATGTATGATGAAACGTGCCCATCGGTGGAAAATCTGTTTCAGCGCCGTCCTCTACGTGAATGAAGATGTATGTGAAGTAGTCTTAGCGTAAAGTGAGTCTTTAGTTTAATGTAGGTACGAAGCGACTGTTCCCATACTTTTCATGCTCGTCCTATGCTAAATGCATGCAGGTCGATTACTGGGGAGAGTGCAAGTCTTAGGATTATTTAATAGGTTGGTGTAGAAGATATGCAAATATTCTCGTAGAAAATCAGACAGCACATGGGTATATCAGCAATATGACCATATACATGCGGAAAACTGTGGGAAAAAAATGGACAATTACATAAAATCGTCAAAATTCGAGGAAAACCTGGTATAATCAGAAAAATTGATGTAAGATGGGTGAAAGTTGAGGGGGATATCATTAAATATGTGAAAACGCGAAAATCTAATAAAATTACGGAAATTGACTGAGAATACATAAAATTAGAGACAAATACCATGAAATGAGTACTGAGCAAAATCAATAAAATTACATGTTCCGGAGGTTGAGGAGGAGAGTAGAGTGATGCTACACATACACCACTTAATAGAGCAGAGAGGAGGCATTCCACGATCACTTCTCTCTTACTGTGATCGAAGTACTAGAAATATGTACATCGGTATAGGACACTGACTGGTATGCTTCGGTATGTATATGTTCGAGAATTAACAATGAATGGACTTACTGCATGGTCATTTATCTACATTCTTAGTCTAGTATGTGGTACTCACAAAGTAGTGTAGGGGAGATTTAACGATGATACAGAAACTGGGAAGCATACTGCCGCATCATTGATCGGTGTTGAAATTACGGAAAAACTGGTAAAAATGTTAAAATTGATCGTACTATCAACTGTGATGCTTATTACAGTACATCGACATGTATTTTCCATCCCATTCATCCACTGGTATGCTGTTGATTGTCATGTAATGATTTACTGACATCACTTTTTTCGATGGAGAGAGGGTCTTCGCAGGAGCAACGCGCTCTGGGGATGGCCTTCACTGAAACAGTGATTGCTTACATGACCGCAATATGAGGGATCTATCTAAATGGAATACCTAGACATCTGCTACAACGTCACTGTAAAAGATGGCTTTAAATGTAGATATCATCAGTCACTCTCAGACAGCTGTTTGGAAACACCCTAAAATGCCACAAAACTCTTCCAGTTTCCATTTGTCGTGATGTCTTCAACATTTCTTTGTCAATAAGAAACACTGCCTCTCTCTTTTATTTCAATCATCCTGTGTGTGTTGTGGAAGCAGCAGAAGCATTATTTACACTGTGCGATGTTCAGTTTCTTGTGAGAGCTAATGGGTCACGATGTGTTATTGTTAGTTCAGCACCTGACACAGATCTCGACATCGTGGTGGAAAAAACAAAATAATGGTGATGTATGTAGTGGTAGTCATACACTGCTTGGATATGTTACAGCACTATAGAGTGATGTTAGCGTTGTTTTTAAAGCTCATAGTTTTTCTATGCTGGGTGGCACAAAATAACGAGGAGGGAGAACATGTTTGTGTGACAGATATGAATGAACCTTGAGAGATGTAGATCTCCTTTGGATTGCAGTACCTATAAGCAGTTTGGAGGTGTACTGCAATGCAGTAGCAAAACTCTCGTCCTTCTTCCATTTCCAGTACAACATGCAGTCTTCCCAATTTTCCCAGTAAGAAACACCACCATAACAGTTTGTACTATCTTTCCTACTACCTTGTGTTGCATGAGATAGCTTAATTGAGCGCTAGTCTTACACATTGTAACAGTTGGTGAAGCTATGACAACATGTTCCCATTTCCACTTAATGGTCAAAACACGGCACTGTCGCATTAACTCAGCTCACCCTTTTTCTCCGTGAGATGCAAAAGGTCTTACATATAGCACTCTCTGACTTCTGTCCAGTCCCAACTTAAATTGGGATGATCACATGGACGATGCTGCAGGCAGGGAGAGAGAAGACTAGGGAGCAATTACAAGATGCAGAGGAACTGTCTAAAAAAACCACACTGGAATTTTGCTGTGTGGGATTCTTAGCAGATAGGTTCGAAAAAGGTGGCTCATTTTGAGACATTAGAGTGGCATGAATATTATTCACCAGTGGCTGTAATTATTAAAAGGCGTCTCCATAGGATCCAATGCAAGTATGTGGTTGAATGGATAGATTTGATTCCACTCACAGACAGCATTTCTACCAGAACAGAGTAACGCTACCACCAAATCTAGTGTGTTCCCGTAGAACCAAGACCGCTTTTTATGCAGGATGACAGTAACATGGTTGTTGTGGTCCTGTTTTTAATAACGTGGTCCTTACACAAAATGCATTTTGCCGGCGGTGGAATCCATCTGCAGTCAACTTCAAATGTCGGTTCTCAATAGTGCTCCTAACAAGAACATCGTCTTCCCTGTGCCGCCTGGTGCGTATTAGCGCTGTCTAGGGTACCACGGATATCATCCTTGACTCTTTTTTTTTTAGTTGTGGCGTCATCTTTTAACGAAATTTCAGTTTGCAGCTATACAGGGAGAGACGGTTCAAATGGCTCTGAGCACTATGGGACTTAACATCTGAGGTCATCAGTCCCCTAGAACTTAGAACTACTTAACCCTAACCAACCTAAGGACATCACATACATCCATGCCCGAGGCAGGATTCGAAACTGCGACCGTAGCAGTGGCGCGGTTCCCGACTGAAGTGCCTAGAACCGCTCGGCCACCGCGCCCGGCAGGAAAAGACGACTATGGCCATAAAAACAGATGCATAACCGACTTCATAAAGTGATACGTAGCACAGACTTGATATTTACAACTTCTTTGTGCTGTTACCTTAAGAGACTTCATATGTGGCGAGGTATTTGGCTACTTTACGGAGTTCGAAAGTTAGGAAGCGACCTGTGACAGAGGTGTCATGGCTAGATGTTGGAGAGCTCTAAACACTCGCGCATCCCTCCTGCTCACGTCCAGTTTAACATTATAGTGCTGTGATGAATGACGTAACAGATATTAAGCTGATTAGGACAGATTTGTTTCTATCTGACGAGAAAATAAAGGAAATGTAGCCTACACCATACTGTTACAGGATTTTAACAACAAGTGATAATACTTCAGCGATGTGAAAAAGCGTATATGTCCTGTTTTCTTCTTGTATTCGAAAATAACTTGTATAAAAGGAAGAAATATACATTTCGCATGAGAAATTCGAGGTGTATGATCAACAACATTGCTGTCTCAGATTGGGTGAAGTGGATTTTTTTAAACTGGGGGTGAGGGGTCTATGTCAGGGTGGAAATGGTTGTAACTACTGTATAAATCCAAGCCGCGGCTGCTTGTTTTGCAGTGCACTGTGGATGACTATAAGGGAGTTCACGAGGAATTGGCAACTGGAAGTAGTGGATTAGCTCAACCTGTGCCGGGCAGTTAGGTACAAAGAATGTGCCGGCTTGCCTACTCTTGTCTGCGGCAATAGGGGCTAGCGACGTGACTAGTGTGGTGAGTGAGTGAGGATAGAAGTGCACATGTGTGTTGCGTGAGAGGAGATTCATAATTACGGGTGCTTGCACTGGTTGTACTGATAAGATCCGAATTCCTACCACTCCAATCATTCCTGATGCCCTCGATCGCCAGGAGTGGTGTACTCTGGCATATACACACGTCCATGACTGTGGCTGCAGCCGCGGTGGTAGTTTTCACCGACCTCTTGAGTGTTGGCGCCGGTGGCATATGATGGAATTGGCGTGCTGCATTTGGACCTCTGGACGTGAGCAGGAGGGATGCGCGAGTGTTTAGAGATCTCCAACATCTAGCCATGACAACTACTATTACGGTCTGGACTGTGGTTTACATGTGTCAGTTTAGTGCTTCTCAATACGTCACAGTGGAGTCTGTCCTGCAGAGGTATTTGTTGTTGTTGTTGCTGTCTCATCAGATGGTAAACCCTTCCTCTTTCTTCTGAATATAGCAGAGAGAACCAATTTAGGAATTCTATATTGCTTTAAAAACTCAACCACGATGTCAAATTCCTGATTGGTCAGTTTATTGTTTCCACTAGTTATATTGTGCGCAAACATCTGTACAGCCCTCCTGCAAATTGTTTAAGGACACAGCATACATCTGAGCTGAAATTTGAAATTTTCAGCTACCTCCAACGTAATGGGCTTCCTGTCAAATGATCTAACTGTGTCAGTATCCACCGATAGGACGTAAGGAAAAACAAATCCAGTGCAGTTTGGAAACCGGGTGGTTGCAGAATCGAATCCTGCCAAATATTCCAATCCCGCTATCCACCAATAGAAAGCAAGCAAAAACTGCCCAACGCAAAGGGTATCGATTCAGTTAATTAGTCAATCAGTCTGAAAGAAAGAGGGAATATTTCAAAGACATCCACAGCTGGGGGTTTGCCACATAAACGCTGCTTCTTTTATGGTTTCGTTGGAACGCAACTAACGGCGTGCCCAGGCCCGGCAGTGGCACATGATATGACATGGTCCATTGAGAAAGAGAGAGCATGTGTTACAACAGGAATTTCTCAGGTGTCAATATTAAAGGGTTATCACCGCCTGACGCTTTGTTTGGGGATTGGTGTGGTACTTGACATAGTTGTGAGCAGCCGACAGCAGTGCAACAAGCCCCCTGGCATTTCTTAGAGACTCTGGTGCACCCTAACTCCAAGCAGCCTGCACGGGTGGTGAGACACGAGTACGTCTGCGGATATGTTGATGCGATCTGTGACAGTGTAATTACGTGTTTCCTTATGTGAGCAGAATGAAAAAGCACCGCAGTTGTTTAAATATCCCGCATACTGCAATCGATTTTCTGACAAATTCTTTAAATAAACTGTATTTCACACAACCACCTTGTGTCCCATAAATTTTTTAAACAAACAGCATTCAAAACACTGCTGTAAATTTCCAGACAAATTCTTTAAATAAATGAATAAACTGTATTCCAAACACTGCCTTGTATCCTATGAATTGTTTAAATAAGCAATATCCCACACATTTCCTAAATTGCTCAAACAATATTCCATACACTGCAATCGATTTCCTGTCAAAATCTTTACATAAATAAATAAATTATATTCCAAATTCCGCCTTGTATCCCATAAATTGTTTAAATAAACAATATTCCACACATTGTTTATCTGTCAGAAATTGTGTAAACAATATTCCATACACTGCAATTGATTTCCTGCCAAATTCCTTGAGTATGTAAATAAACTATATTCCATACACCATCCTGTATCCCATAAATAGTTTAAATGAACAATATTCCACACATTGTCTAAATTGTTAAAACGATATTCGATCTATGGCAATCGATTTCCCATCAAAAGACCAATCAATTGAGTCTTTTTCCCACTAATTTCCGGGTGAGGAATAGAGGGAGAGGGCTGAGGAGTTTCTCAGAGAGGTAGTGGTTAATTAATTGACCAATTTAATTAATTTGCCAATCAAATTGATATCAAAAGTGTGCATGTATCGGTAATGTAATGTAATGCCATGCGACTAGGGCCTCCCTTTGGGTAGACCGTTCGCCGGGTGCAAGTCTTTCGATTTGACACCACTTCGGCGACTTGCGCGTCGATGGGGATGAAATGATGATGATTAGGACAATACAACACCCAGTCACCGAGCGTTGTTGTTTCGTACGCGTCCCATTGTACTGGGTATATGTAGGCGACAGGCGTTAGTGTATTTTGTCTGCCACTACCATGACTATATGAGCTGGGCCGAGGCAAAGCATGAATAGGGCCAAGGACACGTATCCGCGACTAGGCGACTCTTCCGCCGCCCCTTCGCGCGGCAATGTGACACTGGCCGCTCGACGGCCGTCCTGGCAAGCTGCCGGAAACGCTGCTACTGACACCACCCAAAGGGCTAAGGATCGAGCGCATCGTGCCTCCCGCCACAAGTCACCGGCAACCACTGAGAGTGATACCGATTCATGTGAACCCTGTACACAGCCTCGTGTGAGGGACCGATCTTCCTTTTCGTCCTCCGACGATTCCCACGGCCATCTGCCGATAGACCTCTCGTAGAGTGACAGTCAAGCCACGTTAGCCCGCAGCATTAATACAACCGATCGGCACGTGGTCGACCTGTCACGTGCTGTTTCGTATACACCATCTCATCGGCCCAACGGGCCTTCTGGGGATTCCGACCCTGTCGGTCCCCCCGCCCCCCCCCCCCCTCCCTCCCCCGTGGTCGAAAATCTAAACGGCCGTCCGTTCGTGCCCGTCGCAGCGGTCGTGATTAGGATTCAGATGCCACCACACCTGGAGTAGGCGCATCTGTTGGTACCATGAACCAGGACATTGGTCTCCCTCGCGATCCCACTTCTCAGAATCCACCGCCACCACCAAAGAAGGAGAAGATCCTTCCTATCGTTGTTTACAATCCCTTGAACTACATTAAACTGAACACTGAACTGCAACGCCTTATTGCAGGCCAGCTGCAGGCAGTTTACCAGAAATACCACACCAAGTATCTGCTTGACACAATGGATGATTATCTCCAAGTCCTCAACTTTGTGAAGTCAAGTTCTATGGACTAGTACTCTCATCAGGCTTCTGGCGTCAGAAAAGGAAAACTCGTCATTAAAGACCTTCCCTGCGAAGTTACATAAACAGACGTCAGGAATGAATTACTCTGTCTCAAGTTCCTGGACCCTTTGGTCCACCAATACAGCAAGGGGGCCTCTGAAGTCCCTTATTAGGAGAGAGGACATCGAACACATTTCCAAATCAGGTATCTCCTGTACACCAAGGTCTGTATTGAATCTTATAAGGCCGCAATGGGCCCTCCATCTGCCGTAGGTATCAATGTTTGCGACACACCAGCAATTACTGCTCACTACCTTTTGAGTGTGTCGAGTGTGTTGGCTCGCATCCAGCAGAGAAATGCAAGCTCCCGGGCTCAGAAAAACCTATGTGTTCCCGTTGTTTGGGGACTACTGACGATCTCCAACATCTGGCTTCCTGGAAGGACTGTCCTACATACCAGAAGGCTATGAAGTCTTCCCGCCCTACAAGAAGTAAACACCCCTACCATCACAGGACTGCACTCGTTTCCCTGTCTTAAGGGGAAAACCCGACGACCATCCCACCCCTGATGCTCTGGCACTGACCACATTCGCTGCTGCAGCTCAGTCTCCTCCTGATAATCCATCTTCTGTGACACATACCAAAGCCCACCAAACTGAAAGACTGTCTTTGGCATCCTCCTGCCCGCCCACCTGGTGAAGTGCCACAGCTCTCCATTGTGGCACCACCAGCCACCACCCCCACCTCTGCCCATCACAGGGTGAAGCAGCCCACCCGCGATATTCCTCCAGTGGTGGAGACAGATGCTTCTTTCCAGTTTGGCATGTGAGAGATCCTCCAGGTCATATCTTTGTTCATGTGGCCCCACATCAGGGCTGGCATTCGTGAAACAGCTCAAATGATCCGTCAATCAGAGGACAGGCTCACTAAGCTCATCGTTCTTATTGAAGGGCTCAGCCAGATTTTGTTATAATGGCGAATCGCCCACTGCACAACCATCAGCCTCTCGAGAACTAGTTGCCTGTATTTTTAATACTAACGGCCGTAAATGATTGAAGACTGAACTGAATAGTTTCCTCTATGACCACTATGTGGATATTTTACTTGTCTCAGAAACCCACCTGAAACCCATTGACGATTTTCGTCTCCACGACATGGTTTGCTATCACACTGACCGACTCCACCGCCGAGTTGGGGGCACGGCAGTGTTTCTGCATGAGACGTTCGTCCATAATCAAGAGGTTCTCCAACCACTTCAACATATAGAGGCTACAGCAGTCACTGTTTCTACCTGCCTTTGTGCTATAACTTTTGATGTGGCGTATTTGAGCCAAAACCTACCACTTCTTGAAGCAGACCTACATACGTTAATGTCATTTGACAAACTCATTGTTGGGACAGATCTTAATGCCAAACATCTGGCTTGGCAGTCTCAACGCCAAACATCTGGCTTGGCATTCTCACATTGCCAATCCCAAGGGTAGGCTTCTCCTTGACCTGGAAGACCCTCTGGCGCTGTTGGTCTATGGTCCCCGCACTCCCACCCATATACCAGTCTGCTCCAACTGCCAGCCGGACGTTCTGGATATGACCATTTTCAAGAACATTGCGGTCGAGTTTTCGTTGCAAAGACTCCATGAACTGGACTCTGACCAAGACCCTGTGCTCCTGCACCTTACTGACGTCACTCTATTTATAGACGTTCATTCTATCTTGACCATCATCAATTGGGACAAATTTTCCAGGATTCTCAAAAATACCAGTCAACAACATCTCGACCTGATAATGCCTGCCAATCTGATTAGTACTGTTGATTATCTAACCACAAAAATCCAAAAGGCGATGAAGGCCTCTACTTTAATTGTCCCAAGGGCTTTAACCCCACTAGATGATTTGCCTGCTCTATTGTGCGAACTCCAAATCTGGAGAACCCCTACCACAGGCTGTGGAAGCAGTTTTGTGACCCTTGGGATAAGCATCGCATGAAGTGTCTCCCATGTGAATTCTGCTGTGCCCCCAACTCGGCCATGGAGTCAGTCAGTGTGATAGCAAACCATGTTGTGGAGACGAAAATCGTCAATGGGTTTCAGGTGAGTTTCTGAGACAAGTAAAATGTCCACATAGTGGTCATAGAGGAAACTGTTCAGTTCAGTCTTCAATCCTGATTGGAAAACTGAATAATGGGAGGACAAGATGTCCGCCTTCCTCCTCCAACATAAATCCGAATAGGCTTTTGTCCGAGTCCTGTGGTGCTATGCAATGAAGGCCAATAATTCCATGAGCACAGAGTATGGCTTAACTTATGATGCCCTCCATGTGGTAGAAACTCTGGCCAATGCGTTTGAGGCCCAGAACCAATTGCTCATCCAAGATGAACACGATATTCTGGTGGCCATTGCCACTTTCAGACAACAAGCACCTCTGACTTCCCCTCACCTTATGTACCTGGTGGAAATCCAATGGATCCTCTGGTGGAAGCGTGGGCAATCGGCCCCAGGTCAGAATGGCATCTTAAGCGAACACCTTCGCTGGCTCCCACGCAAGCCTCTGGCTTTATTTACCAGTATCCTGATCTGCTGTCTCACAACTGGCCTTTTTCCCCCATAATGAAAGCAGGCCAAAATGATTGTCATCTCCAAGCCCTCAAAGGATCCTATGTACCTACTAACTACAGACCCATTAGCCTCCTGAATACCATGGCAAAGGTTCTAGAACAGAACAGAACAGATTGGATTTGCTCCCCACCTGTCAGCTGAAATCCAAGTCCAGAGGTTTTCTTGGATCTGCAAAACACATATGACAAGATTTGGCAGGACAATCTTTTGTACAAAATGCTGACTCAGACGATGATCTCTGATAGCTATGTAAAGATTGTGGATAACTTCATCCACGATAGGACCTTCTTTGTTACTTAGCAAGGTCACCACTACATCTTACATCACTTAGCAAGGTCACCACTACATCTTACATCACATATCGATGTGTACCTCCCAAGGCTCTGTGTTGTCTTCCATCGCCTTTAACATTTATGTTAATGATATGCCAGTCCTCCCACACTGCCACCTGGTGCAATACACCGATGATACAGCCCTGTATACAACTGGCCACAACCCGGACCAGCTCACTGCTTGTCTTCAGAGGCAGGTGGACGTGCCAGTGACCTAGTGTCGTTCAAACAAGATTGCCGTCAATGCCGCCGAAACTACGTCAGTCTATTTCACCAAACGGCGTTCCACCCTCCGCCACAACATCACTACTGCAGGCGTCCAGATCCCAGGGTCCCCTGATACCAAATATCTAGGTGTCCAGATGAATAAAAAAAACTGGTCTTCTATCGACATGCACAATATGTCACCCAAAATGACACAAGCTGGTAAAGGCGTTGTACCAAATGTTCAACAGCTGTGAACTGAACCTTGAAATCAAGCTCCAGTTGTACCGAATGGTTGTCCACCCTTCCCTCACGCCGGCCGGAGTGGCCGTGCGGTTCTAGGCGCTACAGTCTGGAACCGGGCGACCGCTACGGTCGCAGGTTCGAATCCTGCCTCGGGCATGGATGTGTGTGATGTCCTTAGGTTAGTTAGGTTTAATTAGTTCTAAGTTCTAGGCGACTGATGACCTCATTGTTAAGTCACATAGTGCTCAGAGCCATTTGAACCATTTGAACCTTCCTTCACCTATGACTCCACTGCGTGGGCTACTATTAATGCCTCCTGGATGCAGACCCTCCAATGCCAGCAGAATAAGGTTCTTCAGTGGAAACCACAAGCCCCTCCCCTCACGAGGGTAGTTACCGTCACGAGGAAATGGGCATGGTCACTCATCAAAATGGTTCAAATGGCTCTGAGCACTATGGGACTTAACAGCTGTGCTCATCACTCCCCTAGAACTTAGAACTACTTAAACCTAACTAACCTAAGGACATCACACACATCCATGCCCGAGGCAGGATTCGAACCTGCGACCGTAGCAGTCGCGCGGTTCCGGACTGCGCGCCTAGAACCGCGAGACCATCGCGGCCGGCCATGGTCACTCTGACGACGTCCATGCGAGAGAAGGCAAGGCATCTCTATGACAAAATGGAAGCGCTACACAACACGGTCGCTGGTTTACAAACAAATGGCACCACAACTCCCCAGCACAGGCACAGCCACCCGGTTCCTCTCAACATCGTTGAAGAATCAGATTCCGATCATGGCTAACGATAGCCCTGTTAAGGCGACTAACGAAGAGTCAGTATGGAATTGACCACTCGATGGGTGTCGACCATCGTTGGTACCTAATGTAATTAGTAGTTATGTTGACCATTGCCCGCAACTTAAACTTCCACTGTCAGAGGGTGGTATGGGACTTCAAGTCCCACCGCCACACCTTTAACGTGCACTCCAGTGATGTCTTTGGAATGACATCATTGTAGAACGGAACACTTTTACCATCCACCAAGACAGTCAGACCGTGATCCACTGGTGACGCTATATTTCAACCTACCACAGAAAAAAAATCACCAGAAGCAACTTCATCACCTATTTGTAGTTCTTGTATTAATAATAGAGATGATCATGTGGCTAACAGTGATGCTGATGAAGCGGTGTAAGCAGAGTCGAGATTGTTGTTCCGTCAACAAATTCAAACATTCTACAGTGACAGTATTAATAAACTGTCTGTCGTTTGGAGAAATGTGTCCGTCATCAGTGTGACTATGTTGCGAAATAAATATGTAGGCGTGAAGAATAAAGATGTAGAATGTTAATAAAGTTTGTTTTATTTAAAAAGCTTTAAGAGTATTTTTAAAAAGTTCAGAGGCATTATTTTTCAGCACGCCCTGATAGTATTTGATGCAGATTTCGACTTACCAGCAATAGATTAAAAGACTTGAGTTATTTAGGCGGGTAGTATGGACAGGGGATCACGTGAAATTGTTCTAAATGCATTATCCAAACATTACCTAGTCACCAAAAGGTCCGAACTTCTCGTCTCAGCGTAAAACAAGGAGTCAGTCATCATAAAGTCTTTACAGTATTACCGAAGTAGGCTGTAAGCAGGAATATAACGAACGCTAGAAAGATATTTCTGTTTAGCGAGAGCGACAAGAAACAGATTTCAGATTCTCTGAAGGATAAATACCATAATTTCATCTCCACCGCTGATAGCGGGCACCAAAGAACAAAGTTCAGGAGTACTGTATTAAGTGCTCTGGACCAGTATGTGTCGATCTTAGTTGTGAGGGATGGGAGAGATCTACCGTGGTTTGACGGTAATGTTAGAAAACCTGTACGAAAGCAAAGAAAGCTTTACTGAAAATTTAATCGTAGCCAAAGCCTCACAAACAATCAAAAACCAAACGAAGCGTAAGGAGGGCTATGCATGTTCAGTGAATTTGAAAGTAACATTCTACCTACCGTCTTGACAGAAAATTCTAAGAATATTTGGTCTTATGTTAAATAAGTAAACGGATTTAAGCCATCTCTCGAGACACTCTGCGACTATAATGGTACTGAAACAGAGGATGACAGGAAAGACCGGAATGCTAAACGTCTTTTTCCAGAATTGTTTCGTAGAGGGAGAGCGCACAATAGTTCTTCCTCCAAATCGCCGCGTGGATGTGAAAATGACACGGATATCGAATTAAGCGACCATGGGATAGAAAAGCAACTGAAGTCGCTCAACAGAGGCTAGGCAACTGGACGCGATGGGATAAGAATACGCTACTACAGGGTGTTTCAAAAATGACCGGTATATTTGAAACGGCAATAAAAACTAAACGAGCAGCGATAGAAATACACCGTTTGTTGCAATATGCTTGGGACAACAGTACATTTTCAGGCGAACAAACTTTCGAAATTACAGTAGTTACAATTTTCAACAACAGATGGCGCTGCAAGTGATGTGAAAGATATAGAAGACAACGCAGTCCGTGGGTGCGCCATTCTGTACGTCGTCTTTCTGCTGTAAGCGTGTGCTGTTCACAACGTGCAAGTGTGCTGTAGACAACATGGTTTATTCCTTAGAACAGAGGATTTTTCTGGTGTTGGAATTCCACCGCCTAGAACACAGTGTTGTTGCAACAAGACGAAGTTTTCAACGGAGGTTTAATGTAACCAAAGGACCGAAAAGCAATATAATAAAGGATCTGTTTGAAAAATTTCAACGGACTGGGAACGTGACGGATGAACGTGCTGGAAAGGTAGGGCGACCGCGTACAGCAACCACAGAGGGCAACACGCAGCTAGTGCAGCAGGTGATCCAACAGCGGCCTCGGGTTTCCGTTCGCCGTGTTGCAGCTGCGGTCCAAATGACGCCAACGTCCACGTATCGTCTCATGCGCCAGAGTTTACACCTCTATCCATACAAAATTCAAACGCGGCAACCCCTCAGCGCCGCTACCATTGCTGCACGAGAGACATTCGCTAACGATATAGTGCACAGGATTGATGACGGCGATATGCATGTGGGCAGCATTTGGTTTACTGACGAAGCTTATTTTTACCTGGACGGCTTCGTCAATAAACAGAACTGGCGCATATGGGGAACCTAAAAGTCCCATGTTGCAGTCCCATCGTCCCTGCATCCTCAAAAAGTACTGGTCTGGGCCGCCATTTCTTCCAACGGAATCATTGGCCCATTTTTCAGATCCGAAACGATTACTGCATCACGCTATCTGGACATTCTTCGTGAATTTGTGGCGGTACAAACTGCCTTAGACGACACTGCGAACACCTCGTGGTTTATGCAAGATGGTGCCCGGCCACATCGTACGGCCGACGTCTTTAATTTCCTGAATGAATATTTCGATGATCGTGTGATTGCTTTGGGCTATCCGAAACATACAGGAGGCGGCGTGGATTGGCCTCCCTATTCGCCAGACATGAACCCCTGTGACTTCTTTCTGTGGGGACACTTGAAAGACCAGGTGTACCGCCAGAATCCAGATACAATTGAACAGCTGAAGTAGTACATCTCATCTGCATGTGAAGCCATTCCGCCAGACACGTTGTCAAAGGTTTCGGGTAATTTCATTCAGAGACTACGCCATATTATTGCTACGCATGGTGGATATGTGGAAAATATCGTACTATAGAGTTTCCCAGACCGCAGCGCCATCTGTTGTTGAAAATTGTAACTACTGTAATTCCGAAAGTTTGTCTGCCTGAAAATGTACTGTTGTCCCAAGCATATTGCAACAAACGGTGTATTTCTATCGCTGCTCGTTTAGTTTTTATTGCCGTTTCAAATATACCGGTCATCTTTTAAACACCCTGTACATAGACCACGCTAAATAATTTGCTCCTCCTAGCAGCAGTGTGGAGGAGCGAAGCGTTCCTAATGACTGGAAACAAGTGCGAGTCACTCACGTTTTTTAGAAGGATCGACGAACAGAAATTATGCGCCTGTTTTTCAGAGTCGGTGTGTTGTAGAATTTTGGGATGTCTTTTATGTTCACGTATTATGCCATTTATGTAGAACCAAAAACTCCTCTGCAGGAATAAACATGGGTTCCGAAAACAACGTTCGTGTGAAACCCAGCTCGGACTGTTCGTCCTCGAGACCCAGGAAGCAGTAGGCTCACAGGTTGATGCTGTGTTCCTTGACTTCCGCAAGGCGTTCAATACAGATCCGCATTGACGCCTGATGAACAAAATACGAGTGCACTGAATATTAGACCAGCTACGTAATTGGACTAAATAGCTTCTCGCAAAAACAGAACACAATATGTCATCGTTAATAAAGAGAAGTCTTTAGACGTATAAGTTCGGGCATACCCCAAGGGAGCGTTACAGGACCATTACTTTTCAGGATCTACGACTACACTATTATATAAAGGGAAGTTGTAGTTAAACGTTATTATCAATAATCTCGAAAATTTCTTGACTGGTTTACTTCAGATTTTTACATTATATTCTAATAAAAATGTTTACTTCAAATTGTAGATACTTCAAATTTTTAAACCATATTGTTACTAATCAACAGATTGTTGTTGTTGTTGTGGTCTTCAGTCCTGAGATTGGTTTGATGCAGCTCTCCATGCTGTTCTATCATGTGCAAGCTTCTTCATCTCCCAGTACCTACTGCAACCTACATCCTTCTGAATCTGCTTAGTGTATTCATCTCTTGGTCTCCCTCTACGATTTTTACCCTCCATGCTGCCCTCCAATGCTAAATTTCTGATCCCTTGATGCCTCAAAACATGTCCTACCAACCGATCCCTTCTTCTAGTCAAGTTGTGCCACAAACTTCTCTTCTCCCCAATCCAATTCAGTACCTCCTCATTAGTTACGTGATCTACCCACCTTATCTTCAGCATTCTTCTGTATCACCACATTTCGAAAGCTTCTATTCTCTTCTTGTCCAAACTAGTTATCGTCCATGTTTCACTTCCATACATGGCTACACTCCATACAAATACTTTCAGAAACGACTTCCTGACACTTAAATCTATACTCGATATTAACAAATTTCTCTTCTTCAGAAACGATTTCCTTGCCATTGCCAGTCTACATTTTATATCCTCTCTACTTCGACCATCATCAGTTATTTTGCTCCCCAAATAGCAAAACTCCTTTACTACTTTTAGTGTCTCATTTCCTAATCTAATTCCCTCAGCATCACCAGATTTAATTTGACTACATTCCATTATCCTCGTTTTGCTTTTGTTGGTGTTCATCTTATATCCTCCTTTCAAGACACTGTCCATTCCGTTCAACTGCTCTTCCAAGTCCTTTGCTGTCTCTGATAGAATTACAATGTCATCGGCAAACCTCAAAGTTTTTACTTCTTCTCCATGAATTTTAATACCTACTCCGAATTTTTCTTTTGTTTCCTTTACTGCTTGCTCAATATACAGATTGAATAACATCGGGGAGAGGCTACAACCCTGTCTCACTCCTTTCCCAACCACTGCTTCCCTTTCATGCCCCTCGACTCTTATAACTGCCATCTGGTTTCTGTACAAATTGTAAATAGCCTTCCGCTCCCTGTATTTTACCCCTGCCACCTTCAGAATTTGAAAGAGAGTATTCCAGTTAACATTGTCAAAAGCTTTCTCTAAGTCTACGAATGCTAGAAATGTAGGTTTGCCTTTTCTTAATCTTTCTTCTAAGATAAGTCGTAAGGTTAGTATTGCCTCACGTTTTCCAACATTTCTACGGAATCCAAACTGATCTTCCCCGAAGTCCGCTTCTACCAGTTTTTCCATTCGTCTGCAAAGAATTCGCGTTAGTATTTTGCAACTGTGACTTATTAAACTGATAGTTCGGTAATTTTCACATCTGTCAACACCTGCTTTCTTTGGGATTGGAATTATTACATTCTTCTTGAAGTCTGTGGGTATTTCGCCTGTCTCATACATCTTGCTCATCAGATGGTGGAGTTTTGTCATGACTGGCTCTCCCAAGGCCATCAGTAGTTCTAATGGAATGTTGTCTACTCCCGGGGCCTTGTTTCGACTCAGGTCTTTCAGTGCTCTGTCAAACTCTTCACGCAGTTTCTTATCTCCCATTTCGTCTTCATCTACATCCTCTTCCACTTCCATAATATTGCCCTCAAGTGCATCGCCCTTGTATAAACCCTCTATATACTCCTTCCACCTTTCTGCCTTCCCTTCTTTGCTTAGAACTGGGTTGCCATCTGAGCTCTTGATATTCATACAAATGGTTCTCTTCTCTCCAAAGGTCTCTTTAATTTTCCTGTAGGCAGTATCTATCTTACCCCTAGTGAGACAGGCCTCTACATCCTTAAATTTGTCCTCTAGACATCCCTGCTTAGCCATTTTGCACTTCCTGTCGATCTCATTTTTGAGACGTTTGTATTCCTTTTTGCCTGCTTCATTTACTGCATTTTTATATTTTCTCCTTTCATCAATTAAATTCAATATTTCTTCTGTTACCCAAGGATTTCTATTAGCCCTCGTCCTTTTACCTACTTGATCGTCTGCTGCCTTCACTACTTCATCCCTCAGAGCTACCCATTCTTCTTCTACTATATTTCTTTCCCCCATTCCTGTCAATTGTTCCCTTATGCTCTCCCTGAAACTCTCTACAACTTCTGGTTCTTTCAGTTTATCCAGGTCCCATCTCCTTAAATTCTCACCTTTTTGCAGTTTCTTCAGTTTCAATCTGCAGTTCATAACCAATAGATTGTGGTCAGAATCCACATCTTCCGCTGGAAATGTCTTACAATTTAAAACCTGGTTCCTAAATCTCTGTCTTACCATTATATAATCTATCTGATACCTTTTAGTATCTCCAGGATTCTTCCAGGTATGCAACCTTCTTTTATGATTCTTGAACCAAGTGTTAGCTATGATGAAGTTATGCTCTGTGCAAAATTCTACAAGGCGGCTTCCTCTTTCATTTCTTCCCCCCAATCCATATTCACCTACTATGTTTCCTTCTCTCCCTTTTCCTACTGACGAATTCCAGTCACCCATGACTATTAAATTTTCGTCTCCCTTCACTACCTGAATAATTTCTTTTATCTCGTCATACATTTCATCAATTTCTTCATCATCTGCAGAGCTAGTTGGCATATAAACTTGTACTACTGTAGTAGGCATGGGCTTTGTGTCTATCTTGGCCACAATAATGCGTTCACTATGCTGTTTGTAGTAGCTAACCCGCACTCCTATTTTTTTATTCGTTATTAAACCTACTCCTGCAATACCCCTATTTGATTTTGTATTTATAACCCTGTAATCACCTGACCAAAAGTCTTGTTCCTCCTGCCACCGAACTTCACTTATTCCCACTATATCTAACTTTAACCTATCCATTTCCCTTTTTAGATTTTCTAATCTACCTGCCCGATTAAGGGATCTGACATTCCACGCTCCGATCCGTAGAACGCCAGTTTTCTTTCTCCTGATAACGACGTCCTCTTGAGTAGTCCCCGCCCGGAGATCCAAATGGGGGACTATTTTACCTCCGGAATATTTTACCCAAGAGGACGCCATCATCATTTAATCATACAGTAAAGCTGCATGTCCTCGGGAAAAATTACGGCTGTAGTTTCCCCTTGCTTTCAGCCGTTCGCAGTACCAGCACAGCAAGGCCATTTTGGTTAATGTTACAAGGCCAGATCAGTCAATCATCCAGACTGTTGCCCCTGCAACTACTGAAAAGGCTGCTGCCCCTCTTCAGAAACCACATGTTTGTCTGGTCTCTCAACAGATACCCCTCCGTTGTGGTTGCACCTACGGCACGGCCATCTGTATTGCTCAGGCACGCAAGCCTCCCCACCAACGGCAAGGTCCATGGTTCATGGGGGGAGGAAAAGATTGTAATAATAATTATAAAGTGTATTTTTTGTGCAAACATACACTTTTTAAAATGGAACAATGCCTATTGACATTAACAAACTAAATTTAGGGTAATTTACAATATTATATAGATATTTATATACATACTCTTACAAAGCTTCGGACAGACACATGCTACATATTATTTATGTATATGGTATATAAATATGTATATGGTATCTATACTTCTATATCAAGACAAGTCCAATTTTAACGTTGCTACCAAAAATTTCGAAAAGGCGGCGACCTATTTACTTCACATTTTTACACGATACTCTAATAAGCGATCGAACGGACAAAGGCTACACATTTTTTTAATAAACGTGCTATGTAAGTAGATATATACTATACAAGGTGTTACAAAAAGGTACGGCCAAACTTTCAGGAAACATTCCTCACACACAAATAAAGAAAAGATGTTATGTGGACATGTGTCCGGAAACGCTTAATTTCCATGTTAGAGCTCATTTTAGTTTCGTCAGTATGTACTGTTCTTCCTCGATTCACCGCCAGTTGGCCCAATTGAAGGAAGGTAATGTTGACTTCGGTGCTTGTGTTGACATGCGGCTCATTGCTCTACAGTACTAGCATCAAGCACATCAGTATGTAGCATCAACAGGTTAGTGTTCATCATGAACGTGGTTTTGCAGTCAGTGCAATGTTCACAAATTCGAAGTTCGCAGATGCCCATTTGATGTATGGATTAGCACGGGGCAATAGCCGTGGCGCGGTACGTTTGTATCGAGACAGATTTCCAGAACGAAGGTGTCCCGACGGGAAGACGTTCGAAGCAATTAATCGGCGTCTTAGGGAGCACGGAACATCCCAGCCTATGACTCGCGACTGCGTTAGACCTAGAACGACGAGGACACCTGCAATGGACGAGGCAATTCTTTGTGCAGTTGACGATAACCTTAATGTCAGCGTCAGAGAAGTTGCTGCTGTACAAGGTAACGTTGACCACGTCACTGTATGGAGAGTGCTACGGGAGAACCAGTTGTTTCCGTACCATGTAGAGCGTGTGCAGGCACTATCAGCAGCTGATTGGCCTCCACGGGTACACTTCTGCTAATGGCTCATCCAACAATGTGTCAATCCTCATTTCAGTGCAAATGTTGTCTTTACAGATGAGGCTTCATTCCAACGTGATCAAACTGTAAATTTTCACAATCAATAAGTGTGGGTTGACGAGAATCCGCACGCAATTGTGCAATAACGTCATCAACACAGATTTTCTGTGAACGTTTGGGCAGCCATTGTTGGTGATGTCTTGACTGGGCCCCATGTTCTTCCACTTACGCTCAATGGAGCACGTTATCATGATTTCATATGGGATACTCTACTTGTGCTGCTAGAATATGTGCCTTTACAAGTACGACACAACATGTGGTTCATGCACGATGGAGCTCCTGCACATTTCAGTCAAAGTGTTCGTACGCTTCTCAACAACAGATTCGGTGACCGATGGATTGGTAGAGGCGGACCAATTCCATGGCCTCCACGCTCTCCTGACCTCAACCCTCTTGACTTTCATTTATGTGGGCATTTGAAAGCTCTTGTCTACACAACCCCAGTACCAAATGTAGAGACTCTTCGTGCTCATATTGTGGACGGCTGTGATACAATACGACATTCTCCAGGGCTGCATTAGCGCATCAGGGATTCCATGCTACGGAAGGTGGATGCATGCTGTTTTGTACATAGTTCTGCGTAGTCAGCGCGTACACAACTTTCCCACTAGAGCGCGCCCCGCTAAGCACAACAGCGCCGGCGCAGCGCTCATCCGTCTCCGCACTACAAGATGGCGCTGCCTTAGAGACGGACCAAATTCTGCTTCCGCCGATCCGCATATTAATATGTAACGCAGCCAATGAGATTGCTGCTAACGTAGAACCTTTTCTCCTCGTGGATCACACTCACGCAGTGATACCTGAATGAGTGTACAGACCTCCGATTTGTCAGTCTGCATTTGTCTGCATTAGTCTGTACCAGTCTGCCTTACTCTGTAGCAGTCTATAGTCAAGTTTCAGTCTGCACCTAATAAGATTACCATACTCCTGTACATAGTCATGACGATAAATGAATAGACACTTTGTCAAGTATCAGAGATATGTGAGAATAAGATTAACATACCAAGACCAAAGGAACTTCATTCAGATTGTCAATTTTGGTCACCGTCAATCTGATACTCTAAGCGTGCAAGTGGCATTTCTATCGTCTGACCTAACGGCAGAAGATAAACACGCCACGATATGACCACGAGACATATTGCTGACACTCGCCTACTTCATTAGAGCGACAAGTCAAATAATCTGATGGTGTGTGTACCGAAGGTCTTACAGTATGCACACCACAGTATCCTCGCTAACGGAGGACATTTTGAACATTTCCTGTAACAAAGTGTTTGAAGTCACACTGGCACGTTCTGTTGCTGAGTGTTTCCATTCCATGACTAATGTGATTTGAAGAGAAGTAATAAAATGAGCTATAACATGGAATGTAAACGTTTCTGGACACATGTCCACATAACATATTTTCTTTCTTTGTGTGTGAGGAATGTTTCCTGAAAGTTTGGCCGAACCTTTTTGTAACACCCTGTATAAATACCGAGCGAGATGTCGCAGTGGTTATTACACTGGCCTCGCATTAGGGAGGAAGACGGGAAAACCCGCGTCCGGCCATCCAAATTTAGGTTTTCCGTGATTGCCCTAAATCGCTTCAGGCAAGTGCCAGAAAGGTTCCTTCGAAAGGGCACGGCCGACTTCCTTTCTCATTCTTCCCCAATCTGATGAAATCAATGACCTCGCTGTTTGTTCCCCTCCACCGTATCAACCAACTACATAAATTGGAGAGGCTGTTAGCAAAAATCTCGAAAAGTTATTGACGAAATTACTTAAGACTTTTCCACGACAGGCAGTCAGACATATACTAGTTTTTAAAAAATGTGTATGAGACGTAAAGAGACAATATATACTGCATAACAGAGAAACAATTTTAATAAAATTCTACAAAGTTCTTGACCGACCTACTTTAAAATTTTACGCGATGCTGTAATAAAGTTTCAGATAGACACAGGCTATATACCTTTAATATATATAGTATATTAATAAATGCTACATGAAGGGGTCACATAGTTATCAAAAAACTAGACATGCTCCTGACCGATTGACTTCAAATTTCTACATAAGACTATATTTAACGTTCAGACGGATATATATGTGAATCACCTAAACTTGCACCGCAAATATTGCGGAAATGTAAAGTGATATTGATGTGCGGTTTTCACAGAATGGATTGGTAGTGAGGGGCTCGTACTGTTAGCCAATAAACAGATTTAATAATACTCAGAAAGTGTATTATGCGCAAATATACACTTTGTAAATGGAACAATGCCTGCTATTGACGTTAACAAATTTAATTTAGGGTAAATTAGAACTTCAGTGGTGTTCGTTGCAGGATTCTAGTGCTAATCGTTTACGAGATATCATACTTTGAAAAGTTTCCACACTGACACTTGTTTGTGCCATTCAACCTGCGTTTGCCAGGCACTATGTTTTTATGTTCGCTTACAGGGCTCTTGTGGATTCCTTAAATGCATTGCGATTTGCTAATCAGTTAGTGTGTATCACTCCAGTGCCAAGTCGTAACTGGACGATGAGATTTACCAATGCTGAATACGCCGACTCACTCACAGTGTGTGGAGAGTGTATGAAAAAAGCATTTGTTCTTGTCGGCGTATGCGGCAGGATATCTCAATAGACGTCAACCATCTCAGCAATTGTTTACCAAACTCTTCAACCAGTTATGTGGAAGTGGTTGTGTAACACTTAGACAACGTAACAGAAGGAAACAAGCGACGGCAGAAGAGGAAGAATCTTGCTGCTGCTGCAGTTGATCCTCTCGTTATCTCCCGCGCAATCACACAAGGGAGCGGGATGAGTCGGGCATGTGTCTTACGCATTCTCCTTCGACACAAGTTCCTTCCCGGTCACATGTCTCTCCATAAGAAGCTGCATGGGAACGATTATGAGAATCGTATTAACTTCTCTACATGAACATTAAGAGAGGATACTCCAGATTTATCATGTATCTTGCTTAGTGACAAAGTCACTTTTACTAATCATGGCCACGTAAACAACAAAAACATGCACTACTGGTCTGTTGACAATCCCCGTCGGATTCGTCAGGTGGAACGTCAGCGTCCATGGGGCGTAAACCGTGGTGTGCTATAGTGAACGACCAGCCCATAGGCCCGTTTTTCATAAATTGAAGACTTAACAAGCACAAGTGTCGCAGTGTCTTAACAGACCATCTTCCACTGATGCTAGAAGACGTTCCACTGCAGACTAGGATGAACCTGTGGTTACAACACGGCCGGCCACTGTGGCCGAGCGGTTCTAGGTGCTTCAGTCCGGGGCCGCGCTGCTGCTACGCTCGCAGGTTCGAATCCTGCCTCGGGCATGGATGTTTGTGATGTCCTTAGGTTCGTTAGGTTTAAGTAGTTCTAAGTCTAGGGGACTGATGCCCTCAGATGTTAAGTCCCATAGTGCTTACAGCCATCTGGACCATTTGGTTGCAACATAATGGCTAGTGCACGAAGTATTACAGCATCTCTTCACGAATTCTTTCCAAATCGTTGGACTGGACGTAAAGGACCTGTACCTTGGCCGGCCCGTTCCCCGGATTTTATACCCGTAGACTTTCTTTTGTGGGGAAAGTGGAAAGACTCTGTCTACAAGAACATAAAACTACACCCGATGATATGCAACGACGTTTTACTGCTGCCTGCTCGGACACCTCCGCTGAAATGCTAGCATGTATGCAGCAGTCGTTCTATACCAAACTGAAAGCGTGTATTGCTGCTAACAGTGATCGTTTTCAACACAACCTGTGGTGGACAACTGTCTCGTTATTGGTCAGAATTCACATAACTAATGCATGTACTTCTGTTGCTCTTTAGTGTGTGCTACCACAGGTATGGTACAGAGGAAATGTTGTTACCAAACATCTCGACAAGTTCTTGACCAGTTTTGTTCAGATTTTTACATGACACTCTAATAAACGTTCAGGCAGACATAGCTCACATATCTTTTAAGATATATGGTATATACATCTATACTATTATTTAAAGACAAGTGGTTGCTTGAAGTTGTTACGAAAAATCTCGAAAACTTCTTGGCTAATTTACTTCACATTGTCACATGATACTCTAACAAACTTTTTAGATGGGCACAAGCTACATATTTTTCCAATCTGTGTAGCTATCTATACTTACTGTACAAAGAAAAGTCGTTGATTATCACTGTTTCAAAAAATCTCAAAAAGTATTTGGCCGATTAACTTTAAATTTTTTTTACAATGCCCTCGTGAACGTTTAGACAGACATAGGCTAGATGTTTTTAATACGTAAAGGTAAAATATTGTTAGCAAAAAGCTCAAAGAGTTCTTGACTATTTTGCTTCAAATTATTACGCAATACTCTAATACGTTTGGACGGTCATAGTCTACATTTTTCAATATGTATGGTATATAAATATATATGTAATACATAAAGCAGAAACATTGTTACTAAAAATCTCAAAAAGTTATTATTTTTTCTATTGTTACACTATACTCTAATAAACTTTCAGATGTACGTAGGATACATAATTTTTAAATAAATATCATATGTAAACATATATGTAATACATAAAGGGGAAACGTTAATAGCAAAAATCTCAAAAAGTTGTTGACGAATTTATTTGATTTTTTTAAATTGATGCTGTAATGAAAATTCGGACAGACATAGGCCGTATATATGTTAAACGTTGGTTAGCAAAAATCTCGAAAAGTTCTTGATCGCTTTGATTCGAATGTTTACATGATACAATAATATATGTTTCAATGGACATGTGCTACATACTTCTTTAATGAATTTGGTATACATATATGGATTTATAGTTGATAAAGAGGAAACGTTGTTAGCAGAAAGCTCAAAACGTTTTTCACTAATTTTCTTCAAATTTTTACGCGATACTACAATAAACGTTTGGACAGACAAAGGCTATATATTTTCTTAAATATATATGGTGTAATACATACAGAGGAAACATTGTTAGTAAGTATCTTGAACAGTTCTTGACCAGTTTATTTCAAATTTTTAAACGATGCTCTAATATAGATCGAATAGGTACTGGCTGTATATTTTTCTAATATATATAATGTATAAATATGTATTTAATATGAAAGGGGAAATGTTGTTAAGAAAAATATCGAATATTTATTGACCGGTAATATTTAGTATGTAAAGGGGAATCGTTGTTAACAAGAAGATCGAAAATTTCTTAACCATTTTACTAATATTTAGTATATATAGGGGAAGCGTTGTTAACAAAAAGATCGAAAATTTCGTAGCCGTCTTTCTTCAGATTGGAGCACGACACCTTTCTAACATTCACACGGACACAGCCTGTATATTTTATAACAATATTGTGCACATTTTCAGTTACAACTGACTGCGAGAAAGCAATGCTGTGGTATGGAAAGGTGTGGCTTCGTTTTCTTTCTCGCAATCACTTTTAACTTAGATATCATGGCATTTAAACCATTAGACAAATTGAGTTGACTCTCGACGTAAACAGATGTATTGCCCATAATTAGGGAGAAAGACAGATTATATCATGATTATACGATTTCAGAACTATCGCTGGAAGCACTCACATCCATTCGACTTGCGGGAGTAAGCACACGGAGCAATCTTAAGTGGAACGACTTCCTGAAACTAATCGCAGATAAGGCAGCTGTCAGACAGATTCATTGGAGTAGCTCTTAGCGTACGAACTGTCGCTCAGTCAGTACTTGAATATCGCTAGGCAGTGTGAGACCCGTACCAGATAAGACCGATAGATGAAACAGAGCAGATTCTGAGAAGTGCAGCGCGTTTCGTTACAGGTTCATTGAGTAAGCGGGAAAGCGTCACGCAGATGCTCAGGCAGCTCCAGCGGCACACTCTGCTAGAGACGGGTTGTGCTTCGTGGTCTGGTTTATCGGTTTAAGTTCAGAGAGCGTACGGTTGTAAAAAGGTCAACCAATAAATTGTTTCCTCCTGCGTATATCTCGCGAAAAGATCGTGAAAGTAAAATTAGAGAAATTCGAGCCCACATGGAGGCTTACCAGCAATCATTATTTGCGCGAAAAATGCGCTTCAAATGGTTCAAGTGGCTCTAAGCACGATGGGACTTAACATCTGAGGTCATCAGTCCCCTAGACTTAGAACTACTTAAACTTAATTAACCTAAGAACATCACACACATCTATCGCCGAGGCAGGATTCGAACCTGCGACCGTAGCAGCAGCGCGGTTCCGGAATGAAGTGTCTAGAACCGCACAGCGGCCGGCGAACCATACGCGACTGGAACAGGAAAAAGGGGGGGGGGGGGGGGGGGAAGGCAGAGATACAAAAAGCACCTTTTGGCACACACCATAAAGTAGCTTGTGGAGTATAGATGTAGATATATTCACCAATGCCCTTTCTCGTTACCCGCATTTTTTTCTTTTTCAGAAAGTAGTGCAATTAGGACCGGAAATAACTTGCATCAGCATTAGTACAGAAAGGAGTCAAACATGTGTGCATGTACATGTTAAACAGCCTGCCAGACCATATTAAATGTCATCGTGGGTAACGTAGTGGAGTAGTGGAGTTAAAGAATAGACTACAGTATTTTCTTATTTTATTAAATAACTTTTTATGTAAAAAGTTTTTAATTCCTAGACCGCAGTTTTTCTATAGTTAAAGTACGATTACTAATTTCTGTTGCTCTCTACAGCTACCTGCAGATCAGTAAGCAAATGGAGGAAAAGTGATCTAAGAAAATTTTCTACAATCTAGTAGGATATACACTAAAGCGCCAAAGAAACTGGTATAGACATGCGTATTCAAATACATAGATACGTAAACAGGCAGAATACGGCACTACGATCGGCAACACCTATATAAGACAATAAGTGTCTGGTGCAGTTGTTAGATCGGTTACTGCTGCTACAATGGCAGGTTATGAAGATTTAAGTGAGTTTCAGCGTGGTGTTATAGACAGCGCACGAGCGATAGCACACAGCATGTCTGAGGAAGCGATCATGTGAGGATTATCCCGTACGACCATTTAACAAGTGTACTGTGAATATCAGGAATCCGGTAAAGCATCAAATCTCCGACATCGCTGCGGCCGGAAAAAGATCCTGCAAGAAAGGGACCAACGACAATTGAAGAGAATCGTTCAACGTGGCAGAAGTGCAACCGTTCCGCAAATTGCTGCAGATTTCAATTCTGGGCCATCAACAAGTGTCAGCGTGCAAACCGTTCAAGGAAACATCATCAATATAGGCTTTCGGAGCGGAAGGCTCATTCGTGTACTCTTGATGACTGCACGACACAAAGCCTTAAGCCTCGACTGGGGCCGTCAACACCGGATTGGACTGTTGATGACTTGAAACGGGTTGCCTGGTCGGACGAGTCTCGTTTCTGATTGTATCGAGCGATGGACGTGTTCGGGTAAGGGGACAATCTCATGAATCCATGGTCCCTGCATGTCAGTAGGGGACTGTTCAAGCTGGTGGAGGCCCTGCAGTGGTGTGGAACGTGTGCAGTTAGAGTGATATGGGACGTCTGATACGTCTGGATACGACTGTGACAGATGACACGTACCTGGTAAGCATCCTGTCTGATCACCTGCATCCATTCAGTCCATTGTGCATTCCGACGAACTTGGACAATTCCAGCAGGACAATGCGGCACCACACACGTCCAGAATTGCTACACAGTGGCTCCAGTAACATTATTGAGCATATCTGGGATGCCTTGCAACGTGCTGTTCAGAAGAGATATCCACCCCTCGTACTCTTACGGATTTATGAAGAGCGGTGCAGGATTCATGGCGTCAGTTCCCTCCAGCACTACTTTAGATATTAGTCGAGTCCACGCCACTTCGTGCTGTGGCACTTCTGCGTGTCCGCTGGGGCCCCACACGATATTAGGCAGGTGTACCAGTATCTTCTTCACTGTAAGAACACTGTACAAAAACTGACTAAAAATTGTACAGGGTGTCTGGGTTGGAGCCATAGATAAACAAATCCTTATAACGAAAGAACTCGACATTGTATGACGGGTAAACACGCAGTCGATAAAGGTACTCCAAGATGTGATACTGTTTCTTGAACAGCACGAGCGTGGCCCCCTCGGTGTCCGATGGGTTTCAGTGCATGGGGATTTGTCAAGGACATTGTTTACAGAACAATGGTTCGAGATCTGGTAGATTCGAGACAACGGATCTACGGCGCAGTGGAGGCTTTGACACCTGTCATGGTTACGAACATGTGGTAGCATATGGAGCACCATTTCGATATCTGTTGAGCTACAAACGATGTCCACATTGAACTGTACGAATATCCATAAAATGTTTGAGTTCTTGTATACAATGTCGGAAAAATAAAGTTAAAATCTTAATATATATAGAAATATAAACAAACGTTTTTGTACGTCTTTGCCGGACTCCTTATAATGAGGGGCCAGTTCCAATAGCAAAAGTGAACACTTGACAAAACCATTTAACAATGTAGTACAATAAGTGTTAATGTTCCTAACGTAACATACCGTTCAAAATATAAAAAAGCGGTGAATATGCGTTCAGATAATATTCCCACTATCTCACATTTTGAACGGGATGTTATTTTATAAGCATTAAAGTATTCTGTGCTACACTTAAACGGTTTTTTTCAAATGTTTGACTGTTACTATTGGAACTGCCTCCCCATTATATTTTTTGTCAGCTTTTATATAGTGTTTTTATATCCTACTTGATTGTACAAGATCTTCTTAGGCTACTTTTCCTCCATTTGTTTACAGATCTGAAGATGGTTGCAGAAACTAGTTATCGTACTTTAATTGCAACAGGAAAACTGCGGTCTAAGATTGAAAGCTTTTTATGTTATGAAAAAAAATTATTTAATAAACTACATTAAGACCGCCCTCTCCTCTCTCACAGTGTCAGGGTTCCCTAATATTTCCTGTTACGCAGTTTCTTCTACTCCACCGAAGAATATCTTCATGTAAACTCTTATAATTTGGGTAAATTGCATTATAACAGTATAGCGCTGTAATACGATAATTATAGACAATATTAGGTAATTTAATTATACTACATTTAAATATAATTCTCGATTTCTTTGCACGTCCCGAAGATCTCTCTCCGCAGGATGAGTAGAATAGGCCGAATGCAATGTAACGTAAGTCCATTGCAGATTGCAGGTAAGTTGTATTCAGACATATGAATCGAGGCGATTAAAGGCGTATCCCTCAGTTCATTGACAATATCAACGGTTTATGGACGTAAATCTGACACCCAGAAAGCTTCTTCAAAGGCTGTCTAGAGTTACAAAGTGTATAGCTGACGCTACTTAATGTTATGCCCTCGAAGGATTAAAGATATCAGGTGCAGTGCGCAGAAAGTTCCATGCACCGCTCGGCGCACGTTACGGGAGTGAGTGTTTGCAGTGAGCACAGCAACATGTTCACTGGACTGCAGATCGATAGAGGGCCCTTCTCTTAGGGGATGAGCCCGGTTTGGCTTGCAACGCGACAGTAGATGTGTCCTGATTTGGCGGCAAGCCAGAACTCATTATTACGTGCGTACCATTCGTCTAAGCGATGCCTTCTTATGTATTTGCAGGAGTCACCACAGAAATTTTTCCGGGGGGGGTGGGGGCGGGGTGGTGGCAACATTGGCAAGATTTTGTGAATGGTATTATTGTTTCATACAAGGTGACCCCGTCCCAAACAATAAAAATTGTGAAGATTGTTCTGGGACATTTTTCTGAGTATTTTGGTAAAAGGGACCTGTCGACCTTATTGGCTCGTTGCAGAGTAATAGCATTTTATTTGATTTTTTACTCCATTTATCTTTGTATCTTCATTGCATTAGTAGTAATAATGAGATTTAGCACTAATGAACAAGTTTATACAAGTTTAGTCTTCGCTGTAGTCTGTTGTAGTGTTACACTGTAACATTTTTAAACCCTTGTCCGCATAGCACACATTTACTCTCTCCAGTTGGTTAGTGCAAGCAGTAGTTGGTATGTATTTTATGATGAAAGCCGCGCTTTGAGAATCTTGTTGTTACAAGTCTCTGGTCCCATACTCTCTTGACCAGCTGTCACCCAGCACGGGTGGATTGTTGGAGGACTCTAGATCTACCTACTTCTTCTGTCGACACATATGGCAATCAATTCCTGATATAGTCCTGTGGCAGATTGATAATGTTGTACTCTGATGTCTTCTGTGACGTAAGTCTCCATGAGTTCATATGAAAGTCAGAATTGCCTCGGTTTTCCCACTCCTAGTGTCCGTTTTATAAACATCATCTTGACTTGTTCTATTCTTTTCATATCGCCGATATTAGGTTTTTCCTAATGACACAATTCTGTACGTTATAACTGGCGTCACTGCCACTTTGAATAGTGCCAACACTATGCTTGTCGATAGTTTGGTTGTGTTCGGGATATTGTATGAGGATTTTATGACTGTTGCTGCTCTTTTCTGTATATGTATATCGCATTGAAAATAACTGAACAAGAGTACTAATTTCGACGGTATGCGCTGTGTGTCTTGTTTAGAGACAAACTTGTTCCGTTCACTCACGGTAATTGCTGTTGACAACAGTAAGACATACTTCACACTCTTCTCTCAATCTAACATTCAGTATTGCTCGATTGTAACTCATGTTTGTTTCTCTGCCAGTGTTTCGTTCTACATTAAAAGTGATACAATGCAGTGTTGATCACTTTACTGAGAAAGAGCTACAAAAGTTGAAGATGCAAAAGTTCTGTGGTGTAAACGGAGGTGACAAAAGTCATGGGATACTTCATAATATCAGCCGGCCGAAGTGGCCGTGCGGTTAAAGGCGCTGCAGTCTGGAACCGCAAGACCGCTACGGTCGCAGGTTCGAATCCTGCCTCGGGCATGGATGTTTGTGATGTCCTTAGGTTAGTTAGGTTTAACTAGTTCTAGGGGACTAATGACCTAAGCAGTTGAGTCCCATAGTGCTCAGAGCCATTTGAACCATTTTTTCATAATATCGTGTTGCCCCACCTACTGCCCGGTGTAAAGCAGCAGCTCGACGTGGTTTGGGCTCAACAAGTCGTTGGAAGTCCCCTGCAGGAATACTGAGCCATGCTGCCTCTACAACCGTCCATAATTGCGAAAGTGTTGCCGGTGCAGCATTTTGAATACGAATGGACCTCTCGATTATGTCCCATAAATGTTCTGTGGGATTCATGTCGGGCGATCTGGATGGCCAAATCATTCGCTCGAACTATCCAGAATGTTCTTCAAACCAGTTACGAACAATTGTGGATCAGTGTCATGGCACATTTTCATGCATACAAATCCCGTCGTTGTTTGGGAACATGATGTCCATGAATGGCTGCAAATGGTCTCTAAGTAGCCGCACATAACAATTTCCAGTCAAAAGATCCAGTCAATTTCATGTAAACACAGCCCACGCCATTATGGAGCCCCCACCCGCTTGCGCAGTGCCGTCTTGACAACTGAGGTCCATGGCTGTGGCACACTCGAACCCTACATCGGTTCTTACCAACTAAAATCGGGACTCATCTGACCAGGCAACGGTTTCCCAGTCGTCCAGCGCCCAACCGACATGGTCACAAGCCCAGGAGAGGCGCTGCAGGCGGTGTTGAGCTTTTAGCAAAGGCATTCGCATCCGTTGTCTACTGCCATAGCCCATTAACACCAAATTTCGCTGCACTGTCCGAACGGATACGTTCCTCGTATGTCGCCACATTAATATTTGCTGTTATTTCATACTGTGTTACTTGTCTGTTAGTACTCACAACAAACGCTGCTGTTTTCGGTCGTTAAGTGAAGGCTGTCGGTCTCTGTGTTGCTCGTGGTGAGAGGTAATGCCTGAAATGTGTCATTCTCAGCACACTCTTGACACTGCGGATCTCAGAATGTTGTATTCCCTAACGATTTCCGAAATGGAATGTCCCGAGCGTCTAGCTCCAACTACCACTTCACGTTCAACGTCTGCTAATTCCCTCCGTCGGAAACCTTTTCACATGAATGATCTGAGTTCAAATGACAGCTCCTCCAATGCACTACCCTCTTGTACCTTGTGACTCACTACTACCACCATCTGTATACAGGGTATTACAAAAAGGTACGGCCAAACTTTCGGGAAACATTCCTCGCAACCAAATAAAGAAAAGATGTTATGTGGACATGTGTCCGGAAACGCTTAATTTCCATGTTAGAGCTCATTTTAGTACAGTATGTACTGTACTTCCTCTATTCACCGCCACATGTGTGGGCTGACGAGAATCCGCACGCAATTGTGCAATCACGTCATCAACACAGATTTTCTGTGAACGTTTGGGCAGGCATCGTTGGTGATGACTTGATTGGGCCCCATGTTCTTCCGTCTACGCTCAATGGAGCACGTTATCATGATTTCATACGGGATACTCTACCTGTGCTGCTAGAACATGTGCCTTTACAAGTACGACACAACATGTGGATCATTCACGATGGAGCTCCTGCACATTTCAGTCAAAGTGTTTGTACGCTTCTCAACAACAGATTCGGTGACTGATGGATTGGTAGAGGCGGACCAATTCCATGGCCTCCACGCTCTCCTGACCTCAACCCTCTTGACTTTCATGTATGGGGGCATTTGAAAGCTCTTCTCTACGGAACCCCGGTACCAAATGTAGAGATTCTTCGTGCTCGTATTGTGGACGGCTGTGATACAATACGCCATTCTCCAGGGCTGCATCAGCGCATCTGGGATTCCATGCGACAGAGGGTGGATGCATGTATCCTCACTAACGGAGGACATTTTGAACATTTCCTGTAACAAAGTGTTTTAAGTCACGCTGGTACGTTCTGTTGCTGTGTGTTTCCATTCCATGATTAATGTGATTTGAAGAGAAGTAATAAAATGAGCTCTAACATGGAAGGTAAGCATTTCCGGACACATGTCCACATAACATATTTTCTTTCTTTATGTGTGAGGAATGTTTCCTGAACGTTTGGCCGTACCTTTTTGTAACACCCTGTATACGCATATCGCTAGCCTGTGACTATTGTCACGTCAGTGGTCGCTATGGGAACAGTCCAGCACAGCGTCATTCTGCCGGTCTTCCATTGCAGTGGGTCCATACACGGGGTGCACCTCGCCCAACTCTTCTTCAGTAAACCGAGCGGGGTGGCGCAGTGGTTAGCACACTAAACTCGCATTCGGGAAGACGACGGTTCACGCCCCCGTCCGGCCATCCAGTTTTAGGTTTCCCGTGATTTCCCAATATTGGTCCAGGAAAATGCTGGGATGGTTCCTTTTAAAGGGCACGGCCGTTTTCCCTCCCCATCCTTGACACAATCCAAGCTTGTCCTCCGCCTCTTGTGACCTCGATGTCGACGAGACGTTTAATCCAATCTTCATTCCTTTTCTTCTTTAGTAAGACTATTCATATTGCAGCGTCCAGCCGACACTCAGGAAAGACACACCCGAGACAGCACCGAGCAGTACTGGATGAAAGCTTGAGGGCAAAGAGTAAAGTAATCGTTAATTAATGTTGTCAACAGCAAGCAAAATGAAATGCAATGATCGTTTGGCTTTGTTGGCCGGGAGGCCCCACCCGGGGAAGTTCGGCTGCCGAGTGCGAGTCTTATTTCAGTCGACGCCACATTGGGTGATTTGCGTGACGGTGGTGAGAATGAAATGATGTTGAGGACAACACAACAGCCAGTCCACGAGCGGAGAAAATCTCCAACCCAGGCGGGAAGCGAACCCGGGCCCGCCGCATGGGACAAGCACGGCACCACTCAGCTAAGCAGGAGGACAACAGCAAGCAAGTAAGACACGGTGAGCGTACCGTCGGCATTCGTGCTGTTGAGCAGATATTTCCAGTGCAACGCAATACGGAGATGAATGGCGGTAAGGCGTCAAACGAAATGCAATTAGTCTGTAACGACCAACCAGAGACCGTGGGCTACTCATACCAAAGTACTCAAAAATTATCCCTAAACATAATCCGAAATATTGCCTGTGGTGTTCAGCTTCATCACGTGAAGCTGAGTCAGTTTGAAGATATGTCAAGCCATAACAGTTAAATTTTACAGTATATATACGAAACTTATTACATTCCGTGTGATTGGTATCATCCAATACAGTTTATCATTCATATTACTAATGGGCTAAAATGGTTATTCCGTTTCTAGTTGCAGATTGCCTGTGAAACTGCTTCAGGTTCAAATGGCTCTGAGCACTATGGGACTCAACATCTTAGGTCATAAGTCCCCTAGAACTTGGAACTACTTAAACCTAACTAACCTAAGGACATCACACACACCCATGCCCGAGGCAGGATTCGAACCTGCGACCGTAGCAGTCCCGCGGTTCCGGACTGCAGCGCCAGAACCGCACGGCTACCGCGGCCGGCAAACTGCTTCAGGGACTAACAAAACTTTTATTTCATATTTCATAGCATTATTGATCGAATTTAAACATTTAACATGTTGTCATAATCTATGCAGCCTTCCTCCTCCTCCTCCTCCTCTTCTTCTTCTTCCCGACAAGGATCAGGTGCTGTCCTCATACGATTTGCTCCCATGTTTTCTTTGGTCTTCCTTCACTTCTTCTTCCGGCTGGCTTGTACAGTATCTACTAGCATCTTTTGGCAGTCTTTCAGTGGTAGTCAATCTGGTCTCCAGCGCCCACTAATAGGCCATCCCACTTTCATGGTGCACATTGGCGGTAGGGGTTTTAAAAACATTTTCATTAGATTTTCATAACATTTTGGCATAAAGTATTTGGTGAGTAATTATTATTATATGCTTTAACTTGCCCTAACTCCGCTTTATAAATTTTATAAAGTTGCTTCCCTACGTTATAAATCCGTGTCACTGTGGAACCAGTGAGCGGTTAGGAAATTTTACTACTATCAGTGATACACAGGTGGGCTGTAGGTAAAAAAAGGTTGACTAATCCCGTTCTAAATGGTCTTTCCAATTTTTATGGTGTTGTATTTTATTATTTAGGTTATATATTTGCAACTCTTTTCTAATCTCTCCCTTTTCAATCGATCTCGTTTTGAACATCCTTTTACAGACCTTAAAAATGTCATTTCTGCTGTTTGTATGCGGCTTTTATCTCTTTCTTTCTCTCTCTCTCTCTCTAAATGTTCAAATGTGTGCCAATTCCTAAGGGACCAAACTACTAAGGTCATCGGTCCCTAGACTTACAAACTAATTAAACTAACTCGAAGTAATTATGCTAACAACAACACACACACCAGTGCCCGAGGGAAGACTTGAACCTCCGATGGGAGAGGCCGCGCAGTCCGTGACATGATGCCTCAGACCATGCGGCTCTCTCTCTCTCTCACTCACTCACTCTTTCTCTTTCTCTCTCTCTCTCTCTCTCTCTCTCTCTCTCTCGTTATCCATGACACTACCATAAGGCAGCTTATGAACAGCCATTACATTCTAGAAATTGAGCTGGGTCTCCATCAGGGTTTGTTTTTTGATGTTCTTCTCATGGTGGGTGCCGCATATCATTTGAAAATTATATATACACAAACATAAATATTAAATTTAATATCTATGTCTGTGTTGTTGTCAAAATATATGTCATATACAAGGTACCTAAAATTGGAGACTTTTTCAGTTATTTGTCCGCAGCTCGTGGTCGTGCGGTAGTGTTCTCGCTTCCCGCGCCCGGGTTCCCGGGTTCGATTCCCGGCGGGGTCAGGGATTTTCTCTGCCTCGTGATGACTGGGTGTTGTGTGATGTCCTTAGGTTAGTTAGGTTTAAGTAGTTTTAAGTTATAGGGGACTGATGACCATAGATGTTAAGTCCCATAGTGCTCAGAGCCATTTGAGCCATTTTTTCAGTTATTTGGTTATTTATCATTATTTTAGCTCTTAGGGGGCTTTTTCCTCTGAAAGCCATGGCCTTCGTTTCTTCATAGAAATATTCAGACTGCGCTGAGTTGAGCACAGGTGCTACTTATGTAATGCTCCTTGCTATCCATCATCCGTTTTATCTATAAGCTCGGTAAGAGGTATAATCTTACGTTAAAGGCTTAACACAATAAGCCAGGTATTAAAGTTAGAACCCGTGCATATGCATTGCGGCAGTGTAAGTCACGGCAAGAGAGTTAGGCACGATATACTCATCCAGAATTTGGGAATGAGAGCTCTTAGCGTTTTCCAACAACCTTTATACACAATTTCATACATTATCTCGTTGACACAACCCATAGAATAATGTGAGAAATAAAGGTTATCGCTTACTGCATCTTCGCTGTTCATGCATTAAAATTGTATATAACCTATGACGCTGTTGCTCGTTTAGCACCACCCAGGGGTCACGTGTAGGGTAATTTAGGTTATACCTACGGACGTGAGTAACGATCGACCCCCAACACCTCATAAAGCCGTATCCTAAATTGAGTCCCGACCTCATTGCCAACCGGATCGCAGACCTCACAAAGGCAGAGATAGACAAGAATCACACCAGAGCAGTAAAATGTAACCTCTCTAACCTCAAGCGCAGTGCCCCAAGAAACAAGCCGCTTTCCAGGCCCTTCTCCATAGCGGAAATAGAAAGTGCTGTCAAGCAACTGAAAGTCGGTAAGGCCGCGGGCTCCGACAAAATCTACAATGAATTTATTAAGAACATGGGCCCACACTGCATACGCTGGCTCACTTCGCTCTTCACTTACATACTCAAAGAGAACAAACTTCCCAGACAATTCAAACTGTCGAAAGTTATAGCCACTCTCAAACCTGGCAAGCCTGAAAGCTACCGTCCTATAGCACTGCTCAGTTGTACATTCAAACTTTTGGAACGAGTCCTCCTAACCAGAATAGCGCCGTTCATCGAGGCTGCTACCCCTCCTGAACAAGCTGGCTTCAGACAAGGACGTAGCTGCACCGATCAAGTTCTTGCCCTAACTACCCATACTGAAGCAAGGCCATCTGAAGTCAACAGCTGTCTTCATCGACCTGACAGCCGCGTATGACACTGTCTGGCGACAGGGACTGGTCTACAAGCTACAGCAAGTTGCACCAAGTCGAGAAATTGTGGATCTAATATCCAGCATGCTTAGTGAAAGGCAATTTGAAGTGTTTCTAGGCAGCTCTAAAAGCCAGAAACGGAAACTAAATAATGGACTATCACAGGGATCTGTTTTACCCCATCACTGTTCAATTTATACATTAATGATTTACCAACCACATCAACTAAATTCACCTAAGCTGATGACGTCGCACTGGTAGCACTGAGCAGTAATTTCGAAGGTGGTGAACGAATTCTTAATGAGGATCTGGAGAAGATGTCAACTTTCTTTAAGACCTGGAGATTGATCCCAAGCGCATCAAAAACTGAAATCTCTTGTTTCCATCTAGCAAATCGTGCTGCGAACTACAAACCAAAAGTTCTGCTCAATGGACAAACGTTGAGGTACAATCCTTTTCCAAAATATCTCGGAATCACTCTAGGTAGAACCCTGAGCTACAAAGAGCACATCACCAAGCTTTCTCATAAAGTTGCTGCAAGGAACAACATACTACATAAGCTCAGTGGTACCACCTGGGTAACCTCTGCTGACTGTCTGCGTTTAACTGGCATCAGTCTCTGCTGCCGAGTACTGTGCACCTGTCTGGTTGGAAAGTGTACATGTGAAGAAGGTAGACACAAAACTGAACGACACAATGCGCTGCATTACTGGTACCATCAAACCAAGCCCATGCCACTGGTTACCTGTACTGAGTCACATCCCTCCACCTCACTTATGGCGGAAACAAGCTCTACTGAGGCAGGCCAAGAAAATCTCTGCGCCACCCTCTCTACCACTGCATCAGGAATTCTGTCATCCGCCACAGCAACGATTGCGATCAAGAAGACCAGCAAGCGTTACTGCAGGACAGCTCAACGCGGATGGTTTTGATTTAAATGAAAGCTGGAAGCATGAATGGTCAACAAAAAAATTGGGAAGAAGGGCCCATCACCTTGATCCCACAAAGAAGCTAAAAGGTTTTGTCCTACTGAGGAACCTCTGGTGCCGCTTCGATAGGCTAAGGACTGGACATGGTTGTTGTAGCTACTTCAGGTACAACTGGGGCTGGATCAGTTCACCAATGTGTGAATGTAATCAAGACGAGCAGACAATTGAACATCTAGTCCAACGCTGTCCACTTCATTCATACCCTGCAATTCCCGATGACTTGTTCACTCTCACACCCAGCTTGAGTAATTGGTTGAAAAACACGGACTGTAAGGTTTAATCTTGTCTGATATAATACGTGTATTGTATAAAATCATTTGTCTTAAAAAAAATGGTTCAAATGGCTCTGAGCACTATGGGACGTAACTACTGTGGTCATCAGTCCACTAGAACTTAGAACTACTTAAGCCTAACTAACCTAAGGACATCACACACATCCATGCCCGAGGCAGGATTCGAACCTGCGACCGGAGCAGTCGTGCGGTTCCGGACTGCGCGCCTGGAACCGCTAGACCACCGCGGCCGGCTCACTTGTCTTATATCAACTGTATACTCGTATTGTATAAAATCACCATACGATTAAATAAATAAATGCATTAAAACCTCAGCATCAGCCATGACATATTAATTTATTACTTCTTTACTACTAACATAGGAGTTCGATTCGTTAAAGAATTGGATGTGGGGGGTTATTGGTGATACCTAAAAGGTACACATGAATCATTGTGAGTATAATTTTTTATAATATTACACTCCTGTTCAGAAGAAACAGAACACCTTGAACAATTAGGGATAGAACATTCATATTCACAGGACATGTACATTAGTAAGTTCTGCAGGAATGCGTAGCATTTCAGTCACCTCGGTTCAGCTCTTGTCCTGTTGCCTAGTAGGCGTAGGGTCCGCCACGGGCCCTGACAACTTGCTCCAAGCGTGATGACATACCCGCGTGTAAGGGGTACAGCCATCCACACTGCATTCGCCTGGTTCCAAAGTTCGTCTGTGGCGGTCGGCATTGGGTCACAGCGCTTCATCATGTCCCACACATTTCGATGGGCGACAAGTCTGGTGATCTGGCGGCCCAGGGCGAAAGACTGACATCCTGTGACACCAAGACGGAACGTCAACAAGTTTGTTTGTGTGGCCATCCTCCGCAGCAACCATATAAATATTTGTTTTGTAAATCAAACAGCCTTTTCCTGCTGCTGGTTACTTTATTTATCCCATACGCGTTTCGCCTTCTCCTGTCCTAAGGCATCATCAGTGAGATCTACAACGATACAGTTTTGTTAGTTATAGAGTATCAAACAGTTCACTTTACGATTTTTTGTAAAAAAACTTAATTACTTATGATTTGCTGATCTGCGTTTCCTCACATCTGGTCTGGAGGTCGCACTACCACTTTTATCACTGCCATATAATCACATCTTTGTGTTCTCGCCTTCTACACACTGTTTACCATGTTTCTCACTCTTTTTTGTGGTGGACTATTGTTCTTTTGTCACTCGATACAACTATTTCGTCGTACACTGATTTTCACAGCGTAAATATTGCGAATCCATTGCGTGTTTCATCTTCTTTGGTATTTTTACCTATTTGTTGCCAACCTAACGAAATGCCGCGGCCCGCATCTCGTGGTCGTGCGGTAGCGTTCTCGCTTCCCACGCCCGGGTTCCCGGGTTCGATTCCCAGGAGGGGTCAGGGATTTTCTCTGCCTCGTGATGGCTGGGTGTTGTGTGATGTCCTTAGGTTAGTTAGGTTTAAGTAGTTCTAAGTTCTAGGGGACTGATGACCATAGATGTTAAGTCCCATAGTGCTCAGAGCCATTTGAACCATTTGAAATGCCGCGCGGGATTAGCCGGGCGGTCTAGGCGCTGCAGCCATGGGCTGTGCGGCTGGTCCCGGCGGAGGTTCGAGTCCTCCCTCGGGCATGGGTGTGTATGTTCGTCCTTAGGATAATTTAGGTTAAGTAGTGTGTAAGCTTAAGGACTGATGACCTTAGCAGTTAAGTCCCATAAAATTACACACACATTTGAACATTTTTGAACCTAACGAAGTATATGTTGGAAACTAACTTCTATTTATGATGTTTATACCGTGTGTGTGTGTGAATGAGAAGGGGAGAGAAGGGCATATAGCCGATTTTTTTTTTTGGGGGGGGGGGAGGGGTTTCGGGCGTACTAGCTGTTAGCGAGTGGCTGAAAACTTTGGTGGCAGCTGTTTTGACTTTTCGTTTCAATATTCTGTGGTGGGGTTCATGGATGAGCGAGTGTATGAAATAAAATACGGAATGTGTTTGTACAGCAAAACGTGGTCGTGCATTGTCTTTGCTGAAAAATGGCGTCTGGGGTATTGTGCAGAAAGAATGTGGCTACGAGTTGCAGGATGTCATTGGCGTAGGTCATACTTGTCACGGTGCCATGGACAGTACCAACTGTGATTTGTCGTTGTACTCAATAGCACCACACACTACAAGGCCTCGATTTGGCGCTGCATGTCTTGCGAGAATGCAGTCACTGTGATGCGGCTCCCCCTGTCTTCGACGAACCAAAATGCGGCCATCACTTCCAAACAAACAGAAACACTATCTGATGCCATTCCTGTCCCCAGTAATGTCGTTCCATACACTACTCCCGTCTGGCATGTTCCTGCACATTCGTCTAAGTTAGCCAGAGAATTGAACGACGTGCACATAACCCGTACCTTAGTAAGCATCGACGGACTGTCACCCCTGATAGTGTACGATATGTTCCACTGTTCCACTGTTGCGCCAGAGCCAAGTGGGCCGCTGATCAGTCCTACAATGACATTAGGATAAGGTGTCGATCTTCTCGGGGGCGGGAAGGGGGGGGGGGTTTCTAGGTGGTGCGACCTGACCCATCTCGTCGAGTTCTACCGCCTTCCATGAACCATTCCGCACACACCCGTTGCATTGCCGAAACACCTTGCTCCACATGAGGAGCATTCTCTCATGCCAATAATGCGCCGTGTTTCAAACTCATTGATTTGACGGTAGAGTTCTCGCATACGTCTGCGAGGCATCCTGCACATCCGCTCACTGACACATTACCTTCGGTTTAGAGCGACAACGAGAGCCGCAGGCGCATTTTATCGCTGGGTGATGTTGCACCGCGATATCGATATTGGCCTTGAACCCGCGGGCCGACATGGTTCAAATGTTATCCATTTCTGCAGAACATACTAATGTACTGTGCTGTGAATATGACGTCCTCTCTCTAGTCGCTCAAGGTATTCTGTTTTTTCTGAACATGAGTGTAATATTACTACGTAATCTTTTGTAACTTACTGGTCAGCACGTCTTATAGATGCCTTCTACAAGCGTTTTATTCACAGTTTTTTTGCACACTTTATACGAGTCCCTGAAAATAAGAGGAAGCAAGTGGTTTATGCAGACCATATGTCAGACACGTTGTTGAAGATTCGCTGGCCAGCATCTGCAGTGAGGGGACCATAAGGGGGGGAGAACCAGTTCTATGGTTTATATGTCCCACCGACTTCGCTCTTTTGTATCATTAGCTGTGGGAGCGCCGAAGCGAACCTGTTCATGCCACATTCAACCCTAACAGAGAAACATTTCATTGAAGTGTTACGGAATCCTCGGGCATGGATGTGTGTGATGTCCTTAGGTTAGTTAGGTTTACGTCGTTCCAAGTCTAGGGAACTGATGACCTCAGATGTTAAGTCCCACAGTGCTTAGAGCTATTTTAACCATTTTTTACGGAATCCTGCAAAGCATCTGAAACAATACAGGGGAATCGGAAATCTGTGTAAGTCTATGGTCCGACGAGTATATGCACGCGAAGAATGTTTTGGGCATATGCCATCAGTTTCTGAAGTGAGCAGCAGAGCCGTACCGAGGTGAACTTGCGCCCCTGGCATAACTACCACAGCGCCCACTCCTTCCGTAAAATAACTTCCATCCCCTAATTATTTTACGGAGATCGTACAAAATTTGTAATCTCATAGATACTGTAAGTAGGTTTAGTTAAAAATGAAGCATTATTGAAATACACCTATCCATTGAGATTTGATACAAACACTACACGGGTTAAACGTTCAATATAGTGTTCAGCGAAGAATCTTAAGACTCTCGATGCTTTAACGTGTATCAGAGTTTCACTCGTGCTGGATCAACAACAAAGTACGTGATACATAAGTAAGGCCTTCTTTCGCTGACCTTTGCCGGCCGGTAGGCCGAGCGGTTCTAGGCGCTTCAATCTGGAACCGCGCGACCGCTACGGTCGCAGGTTCGAATCCTGCCTCGCGTATGGATGTGTGTGATGTCCTTAGGTTAGTTAGGTTTAAGTAGTTCTATGTTCTAGGGGACTGATGACCTGAGATGTTAAGTCTCATAGTGCTCAGAGCCATTTTTTTTCGCTGATCTTTAGTCACCAGATTGTTGAGCACTGTAGCCGATACTGTTGCAGGGAGTACATTTGTTTACACGAGACTCTAATTAGATGAACAGAGATAGCTGTCTATAGACACAACAACAACAACAAAAATGATTCAAATGGTTCTGAGCACTATGAGACTTAACTGCTGTGGTCATCAGTCCCCTAGAACTTAGAACTACTTAAACCTAACTAACCTAAGGACATCACACACATCCATGCTCGAGGCAGGATTCGAACCTGCGACCGCAGCGGTCTCGCGGTTCCAGACTGTAGCGCCTAGAACCGCTCGGCCACTATAGACACAACACCTTAATATTGTTAATCCGTGACAGAATGTTTATTCTTGAATTCTTTTTTATTTACACAGCAGATCATACCAAGAGAAACTAAACAGCAGTAAGTGAGCTGGCTGGAGGGTCAATTCAGTTATATATTCCCTCCTACTTTCTTTCTTACTTCTTCCATGGGCGCATTTCGCTCCAGTTCTCAGTCGGCATCAATGGGGAAACATCGGTCACCTTAGGTGAAATAGCATATTTGCTTCATTACCCACTACCTGGCCTTTGAGGTCCTTCAATACTATAGCGACGTAGCGGCAAGAGTAAGTGCTTTGTGAGCACCACCTGTGTGAACCAAGCGCACTTTCGACAAACAAAATATGGTTTAACTTATTTAATCGTATGGCTAGGGCCCCCCGACGGGCAGGCCGTTCGCCGGGTGCCGGTCTTTCAATTTGACGCCACTTCGGAGACCTGCAGTCGATAAGGAAGATAGGATGATGATGAGGACAGCACAGTACCCAGTCCCTGGGCGGAGAAAATCCCACGACCCAGTCGGGAATCGAACTCGGGCCCAGATGATTGACAATACGTCACGCTGACCATTCATCTACCGGGGCCGGCCAAAAAATATGGTAGCAAGAGAAATCTGTTCAGTTGTTGTCGTTCTACATTTTAAAAAACAAAAAACGACGCACCACAAGGAAATTATTCGAAAGGGACGGAGCAAACAAACGATTTCCGTTTCAGAAAAATTGGACCATTTATTGGTTCAAATGGTTCAAATGGCTCTGAGCACTATGGGACTTAACATCTGAGGTCATCAGGCCCCTAGAACTTAGAACTACTTAAACCTAACTAACCTAAGGACATCACACACATCCATGCCCGAGGCAGGATTCGAACCTGCGACCGTAGCAGTCGCGCGGTTCCGGACTGCGCGCCTAGAACCGCTAGACCACCACGGCCGGCAGGACCATTTATTCAAGAGAACGTGTGACAATGATTTTATATCAGCTGGTCTGCCTGATGTAACGTTATACCCAAATGGTTTATAAATGTTAAGCTACATTCAGATCCGATGATGGCACATTTAGTGTGTTGAAACCGGTTAAGCCGGCCGGAGTGACCGAGAGGTTCTAGGCGCTTCAGTTTGGAACCGCGCGACCGCTACGCCACGGTCGCAGGTTGGAATCCTGCCTCGGGCATGGACGTGTGTGATGTCCTTAGGTTAGTTAGGTTCAACTAGTTCTAAGTTCTAGGGGACTGAGGACCTCAACTGTTAAGTCCCATAGTGTTCATAGCCATTAGAACCATTTTTTTTAAACTGGTTATCCAGCAAACGGTATTTAGGCGATCTTGGCTTTTGAATTATTTCTATTCAAGAGAACAAACTTCACAAACTGAGCAAGCCAGTAACGTCACTTCTGGCCCTTATGCAAGCAGTTATTCGGCTTGACATGGATTGGTAGAGTTGCTGGATGTTCTCTAGAGGGATAATGTGCAAAATTCTGTCCAATTGGCGAGTTAGATCATCAAAATTACGAGCTGGTTGGAGGGCCCTGAGCATAATACTCCAAGCGTTCTCAATTGAGGAGAGACAAACTCTTCACACGTGGCTCTGCTTGGGTCCTACCTTGCTGAGAGAATCTTCCATGTGAGGGCAGACGGCGGATCATCCAGTGTACTGGTACCACAGGGGCGCCGGCCGGGGTGGCCGAGCGGTTCTAGGTGCTTCAGTCCGGAACCGCGCTGCTGCTACGGTCGCAGGTTCGAATCCTGGTTCGGGCATGCATGTGTGTATTGTCCTTAGGTTAGTTAGGTTTACGTAGTTCTAAGTCTAGGGGACTGATGACCTCAGATGTTAAGTTCCATAGTGCTCAGAGCCGTTTGAACCATTGGGTACCGCAGGGAGTGATACTCAGCCCCTTGCTGTATTCCCCGTTCACTGCCGACGCACCAAGGGTGGCATGCATAGAGTTGGCTCTTTAGGCCGACGTTACAGCACTGTTCATCCGCAGTATGAACGTCCAGACAATGAGATGCCGCCTACAATCTGGGTCCGATGCAATAGAAGCATGGCCGACGAAGTGGCGACTTCAATTCAATGTCAAATGAATTCGCAACTGCGAATAAGGACTAACATCAGGTGTAGAATGGAATGATGACAGGGAAAATTTATACCAGACCGGGACACGAACCCGGATTTCCCGTTTATCGCGAGCAGTCGTCGTACCATCTTTTGTTTCGTTGATCTCATTTTGTTCTATATTGTTCGTTGAATCTGTTCGTGGCGGATGACATTCGTTCAGGTTGTTCGTTGATCCATTCACTCAGTATTTTATTACATAAGGTAGCTAAACCCCCTGACCGTACATGCTGAGCTACCGTGCCAGCAACCATATGGCTACCGGTGCACGACTCATGGCCAGACCCAACTTCCATATGAAGGGTTTATTTCAATAGTGGTACAAGTCAATATTTGTTCATTCTGAGATGCAGAGTCCTAAAGTTAAATGAGCACTGAAAAATCTGATTATATGTTACAAAAAGGTACGGCAAAACTCTCAGGAAACATTCTTCACACACAAAGAAAGAAAATATGTTATGTGCACATGTGTCCAGAAACGCTTACTTTCCATGTTAGAGCTCATTTTATTACTTCTCTTCAAATCACATTAATCATGGAATGGAAACACACAGCAACAGAACGTACCAGCGTGACTTCAAACACTTTGTCACAGGAAATGTTCAAAATATCCTCCGTTAGCGAGGATACATGCATCCACCTTCCGTCGCATGGAATCCCTGATGCGCTGATGCAGCCCTGGAGAATGGCGTATTTTATCACAGCCGTCCACAATACGAGCACGAAGAGTCTCCACATTTGCTACCGGGGTTGCGTAGACAAGAGCTTTCAAATGCCCCCATAAATGAAAGTCAAGAGGGTTGAGGTCAGGAGAGCGTGGAGGCCATGGAATTGTTCCGCCTCTACCAATCCATCGGTCACCGAAACTGTTGTTGAGAAGCGTACGAACACTTCGACTGAAATGTGCAGGAGCTCCATCGTGCATGAACCACATGTTGTGACGTACTTGTAAAGGCACATGTTCTAGCAGCACAGGTAGAGTATCCCGTATGAAATCATATAACGTGCTCCATTGAGCGTAGGTGGAAGAACATGGGGCCCAATCAAGACATCACCAACAATGCCTGCCCAAACGTTCACAGAAAATCTGTGTTCATGACATGATTGCACAATTGCGTTCGGATTCTCGTTAGCCCACACATGTTGATTGTAAAAATTTACAATTTGATGCCGTTGGAACAAAGCCTCATCCGTAAAGAAAACATTTGCATTGAAATGAGGATTGACACATTGTTGGATAAACCATTCGCAGAAGTGTACCGGTGGAGGCCAATCAGCTGCTGATAGTGCCTGCTCACGCTGTACATGGTACGGAAACAACTGGTTCTCCCGTAGCACTCTCCATACAGTGACGTGGTCAATGTTACCTTGTACAGCAGCAACTTCTCTGACGCTGACATTAGGGTTATCGTCAACTGCACGAAGAATTGCCTCGTCCATTGCAGGTGTCCTCGTCGTTCTAGGTCTTCCCCAGTCGCGAGTCATAGGCTGGAATGTTCCGTGCTCCCTAAGACGCCGATCATTTGCTTCAAACATCTTCCTCTCGGGATACCTTCGTTCTGGAAATCTGTCTCGATACGAACGTACCGCGCCACGGCTATTGCCCCGAGCTAATCCATACATCAAATGGGCATCTGCCAACTCCGCATTTGTGAACATTGCACTGACTGCAAAACCACGTTCGTGATGAACACTAACCTGTTGATGCTACGTACTCATGTTCTTGATGCTAGTACTGTAGAGCGATGAGTCGCATGTCAACACAAGCACCGAAGTCAACATTACCTTCCTTCAATTGGGCCAACTGGCGGTGAATCGAGGAAGTACAGTACATACTGACGAAACTATAATGAGCTCTAACATGGAAATTAAGCGTTTCCGGACACATGTCCACATAACATATTTTCTTTATTTGTGTGTGAGGAATGTTTCCTGAAAGTTTGGCCGTACCTTTTTGTATATATTTCAGCGCTAATTTAACGTTAGAACTCTGTATCTCAGAATGAACGAAAATGGACTTGTACCACTACTGAAATAAGCCCTATATGCCGTCAACCACGTGCCTACGATCTTCACTCGTACATCCATTATGGATATTCCCGTACAGGTCGGACGTTGTACTTGAAGTCGCTTGCCTGGAATCAGCAGATAAATACGATATTCCAATGCCTGTGTTATTCTGATTACGATGCAAAGTTCCTTTGGACATGCATGCATTTCCATAGGAACAGGCACTGCGGCGTTATGAAACACATGAAATGAATTCGTAATTGCGAATAAGGACTACCACAGCTGTAGAATGGAATGATGACAATGAAAATGGTTGAGAGCTTATGGAAGTCTGTCCAAAGGAACTTTGGGTCGTAATCAGAATAGTACAGGCACTGAAATATCGTATCAATTCAATGTGGCCAAGAGCTAGGCAGTAGTCTTCACCCAACGGAAGCTGCCTCTAAATCTGCCACCGGTAAACATCATGGGAGACCCCATCCCATGGACGAAGATCACGAAGTACTCGGGGTGATCCTCGACCAAGGGGTCACCTGGGCCTCACATGCACAGAACTATAGGCGTATATCTCTGACACCGACCTGTTGTAGAATTTTAGGACATGTTTTTTGCTCGCGTATCATGCCATTTCTGGAAACCCACAATCTACTCTGTAGGAATCAACATGGATTCCGGAAACAGCGATCATGTGAGACCCAACTCGCTTTATTTGTTCATGAGACCCAGAAAATATTAGATACAGGCTCCCAGGTAGATGCCATTATTCTTGACTTCCGGAAGGCGTTCGACACAGTTCCGCACTGTCGCCTGATAAACAAAGTAAGATCCTACGGAATATGTGGCTGGATTGAAGAGTTTTTAGCAAACAGAACACAGCATGTTGTTCTCAATGGAGAGACGTCTACAGACGTTAAAGTAACCTCTGGCGTACCACAGGGGAGTGTTATGGGACCATTGCTTTTCATAATATATATAAATGTCCTAGTAGATAGTGTCGGAAGTTCCATGCGGCTTTTCGCGGATGATGCTGTGGTATACAGAGAAGTTGCAGCATTAGAAAATTACAGCGAAATGCAGGTAGATCTGAAGCGGATAGGCACTTGGTGCAGGGAGTGGCAACTGACCCTTAACATAGACAAATGTAATGTATTGCGAATACATATAAAGAAGGATCCTTTATTGTATGATTATATGACAGCGGAACAAACACTGGTAGCAGTTACTTCTGTAAAATATCTGGGAGTATGCGTACGGAACGATTTGAAGTGGAATGATCATTTAAAATTAATTGTTGGTAAGGCGGGTGCCAGGTTGAGATTCATTGGGAGAGTCCTTAGAAAATGTAGTCCATCAACAAAGGAGGTGGCTTACAAAACACTCGTTCGGCCTATACTTGAGTATTGCTCATCAGTGTGGGAGCCGTACCAGGACGGGTTGACAGAGGAGATGGAGAAGATCCAAAGAAGAGCGGCGCGTTTCGTCACAGAGTTATTTGGTAAGCGTGATAGCGTTACGGAGATGTATAGCAAACTCAAGTGGCAGACTCTGCAAGAGAGGCGCTCATGATTCCAGCGCGCACGGAGGCTTTCCGGCAGTCGTTCTTCCAGCGAACCATACGCGAGTGGAACAGGAAAGGGAGGTAACTGACAGTGGCACGTAAAGTAACTTCCACCACACACCGTTTGGTGGCTTGAGGAGTATAAATGTAGATGTAGATGTAGATATGCGCGACGTCAGAAGCAGAGCAGTGGGCCGTGTCCGCGCCCTGTATCCGCTGCTTAATCTACAGTCGTCGCTGTTGCCGCATCACGGCGCAGTGTTCAACCTAACACGGTCAGGCGGTTGCTAGAGTTCGTGGCCGTGATTCGGGGGGACGGCCGCTGACTCACATCGCAGCGCTGCAGAGGGTGTACCGAGAATAGAGCTCTGGAACGCGCTCTGCCCTTTCTGAGGCGGTATTCAACTCGTCCGCTGCGCGAAGACACTGGAATTCCGCTTTAGCGGGACAGAATTCTGCTGAGTCCACGCGCTTTCTACGAAAACTCGCCCCAGTCGCGCAATCGGCTCATCACGGAAGTGGAGCACTAACCAAACCGCCAGCCGACGACGCGTTGGCCTGACCTGCTGCGAGAATAATTTCCTCTGCAGCAGGCGAAATACCCTCAGACTTCAAGAAGAATATAATAATTCCAATCCCAAAGAAAGCAGGTGTTGACAGATGTGAAAATTATCGAACTATCAGTTTAATAAGTCACAGCTGCAAAGTACTAACACGAATTCCTTATAGACGAATGGAAAAACTGGTAGAAGCCGACCTCGGGGAAGATCAGTTTGGATTCCGTAGAAATATTGGAACACGTGAGGCAAAACTGACCCTACGACTTATCATAGAAGCTAGATTAAGGAAAGGCAAACCTACGTTTCTAGCATTCGCAGAATTAGAGAAAGCTTTTGACAATGTTGGCTGGAATACTCTCTTTCAAATTCTGAAGGTGGCAGGGGTAAAACACAGGGAGCGAAAGGCTATTTACAGCTTGTACAGAAACCAGATGGCAGTTATAAGAGTCAAGGGGCATGAAAGTGAAGCAGTGGTTGGGAAGGGATTGAGACAGGGTTGTAGCCTCTCCCCGATGTTATTCAATCTGTATATTGAGCAAGCAGTGAAGGAAACAAAAGAAAAATTCGGAGTAGGTATTAAAATCCATGGAGAAGAAATAAAAATTTTGAGGTTCGCCGATGACATCGTAATTCTATCAGAGATAGCAAAGGACTTGGAAGAGCAGTTGAATGGAATGGACAGTGTCTTGAAAGTAGGATATAAGATGAACATCAACAAAAGGAAAACGAGGATAATGGAATGTAGTCGAATTAAGTCGGGTGATGCTGAGGGAATTAGATTAGGAAATGAGACACTTAAAGTAGTAAAGGAGTTTTGCTATTTGCGGAGCAAAATAACTGATGATGGTCGAAGCAGAGAAGATATAAAATGTAGTCTGGCAATGGCAAGGAAAGCGTTTCTGAAGAAGAGAAATTTGTTAACATCGAATATAGATTTAAGTGTCAGGAAGTCGTTTCTTAAAGTATTTGTATGGAGTGTAGCCATGTATGGAAGTGAAACGTGGACGATAAATAGTTTGGACAAGAAGAGAATAGAAGCTTTCGAAATGTGGTGCTACAGAAGATTGCTGAAGATTAGATGGGTAGATCACATAACTAATGAGGTGGTATTGAATAGAATTGGCGAGAAGAGGAGTCTGTGGCACAACTTGACAAAAAGGAGGGACCGGTTAGTAGGACATGTTCTGAGGCATCAAGGAATCACAAATTTAGCATTGGAGGGCAGCGTGGAGGGTAAAAATCGTAGAGGGAGATGAATACACTAAGCAGATTCAGAACGATGTAGGTTGCAGTAGGTACTGGGAGATGAAGAAGCTTGCACAGGATAGGGTAGCATGGAGAGCTGCATCAAACCAGTCTGAGGACTGTAGACCGCAACAACAACAACAACAACAACAGCTTGAGGAATATCATATCCATATTACATTAGATGGGTAGATCACATAACTAATGAGGAGGTATTGAATAGAATTGGCGAGAAGAGGAGTCTGTGGCCCAACTTGACAAAAAGGAGGGACCGGTTAGTAGGACATGTTCTGAGGCATCAAGGAATCACAAATTTAGCATTGGAGGGCAGCGTGGAGGGTAAAAATCGTAGAGGGAGATGAATACACTAAGCAGATTCAGAACGATGTAGGTTGCAGTAGGTACTGGGAGATGAAGAAGCTTGCACAGGATAGGGTAGCATGGAGAGCTGCATCAAACCAGTCTGAGGACTGTAGACCGCAACAACAACAACAACAACAACAACAGCTTGAGGAATATCATATCCATATTACAAGAGGCCAATCCAGCAGGACATGTAAAATAAACACCACACCGAAAGGTTCAGCATGAGCAACATTTTAATGTTTAACTTACAGCCGGCTGGTGTGGTCGAGCGGTTCTAGGCGCTACAGTCTGGAACCGTGCGACCGCTACGGTCGCTGGTTTGAATCCTGCCTCTGGCATGGATGTGTGTGATGTCCTTAGGTTAGTCAAGTTTAAGTAGTTCTAAGTTATAGGGGACCGATGACATCAGAAGTTAAGTCCCATAGCGCTCAGAGCCATTTGAACCAATTTAACTTGCACGCATGCCGAGCGAGGAATGCTCGACAGATAAGCGACCAGCTGCAGCCACTGGGTGAGGAAATTACTCTCTGCCGACGTTGTGACGTCAGTAGGTTGAGCGCTAGGTCCCATACTTTACTGGAAGTGAAGCTGTTGTCTTCACTGATCACGTCGCCAGCTGTTATTAATTCAACAACCTCCTTTAGATCACAATCGATGCGCCCCAGTCTCACCGAGCCCCTTTTAGCTGCACTGTGATCCGTGACAGCAGATTTGGTCTGTTGTTTGAGTTCGGAGTGCCTCCGTGTTCCTGGCATCATCCTTTGAATGTCTGCACATTCAGCCTGACGTATGTCTCACCACATCTGCGTGGAATGTGGTACACACCTAGTTTACGGAACCCCAGTTCTTCTTTCGATGCGACTAAAATACAGCATTGGGTATTAGACTAATAGTGCATGCAATTTTTTGTTTTCGGAAGTAGAGGAAAACAAGCATTTAATGTTAGGTCGAGCCATTATCCTGCCGATGTCGCTAGATACTCTTCCAGTGTACAGTGAGCCTTTTAGCCTTCTCGTCGTGTTCTATGTGCAGGGCCTATACCTTCTGCCTGAAAGCACGTTGGATTTGTCTCCCACGTATCTATTCTTCTTCAATATGTCCTTGAGGTGGTTGAGCTCCGTTAGTAGGCTTTCTTCGAACGTCATTGCACAGGACCTGTGTACCAGTGTATGCAGCACTTCACGCTGGAGGCATGGAGATACAAATTAGTGTGGCTGACTTTCCGAACGGTATCCCACAGCGCTTCCGCTTCCGTTCAAAAAGAAACGTTCACTGTTCTCTTTCACCCTATAGTGAATTTGGTGATGGGGTGCAGGGACTTCCTATGTTGGAGAAACTCCTGAAGTCTTTCACTCCCACGTAATCCCTTCAATTTCGGAAATATACTGAAGGAGGCTGTTGGAACACGAATAGCCTACCGCCTGCTCAGCAGAGGCAGTGGCTTTATTCTCAGTAAATCCTGGGACCCAACGCTCAGCCGACTAAAGTCACAACGTCGTCCGAGAACGACTTCCGCGCTCGACGGGGGCGACAGTAGCACTGAGGAACCGGAGTTTGCCCCCTAGCGTTCTGTGATAGCGTCCCCCTACCACTCTCCCGTCCATCTACATCTACATGGCTACTCTGCAATTCACACTTAAGTGCCTGGCGGAGGGTTCATCGAACCATTTTCATACTACTTCTCTACCATTCCACTCTCGAATGGCGCATGGGAAAGAGGAACACCTAAATATTTCCGTTCGAGCTCTGACTTCTCTTATTTCATTATGATGATCATTTCTCCCTACGTACGTGGGTGCCAACAAAATATTTTCGCACTCGGAAGAGAAAGTTGGTGATTGAAATTTCGTAAACAGATCTCGCCGTAAAGAAAACCGCCTTTGTTTCAGTGACTGCCACCCCAACTCGCGTATCATATCAGTGACACTCTCACCCATATTGCGCGATAACACGAAACGAGCTGCCCTTCTTTCCACTTTTTCGATGTCCTCCGTCAATCCTACCTGGTAAGGATCCCACACCGCGCAGCAATATTCCAGCAGAGGACGGACAAGTGTAATGTAGGCTGTCTCTTAAGTCGGCTTGTCGCATCTTCTAAGTGTTCTGCCAACAAAGCGCAGTCTTTGTTTCGCATTCCCCACAATATTATCTGTGTGGTCTTTCCAATTTAAGTTGCTCGTAATTGTAATTCCTAGGTATTTAGTCGAATTGACAGCCCTCAGATTTGTGCTATTTATCGTATACCCAAAATTTATCGGATTTCTTTTAGTACCCTGCTGGTAGATTTCGCACTTTTCTTTGTTTAGTGCCATTTGCCACTTTTGACACCATACAGAAATTCTCTCTTGATCATTTTGTAAATGGAATTGATCGTCTGATGATTTTACTAGACGGTAAATTACAGCATCATCTGCAAACAATCTAAGGGGGCTGCTCAGATTATCACCTAGATAATTTATGTAAATCAGGAACAGCAGAGGGCCTATGACATTAACTTGCGGAACGCCAGATATCATTTCTGTTCTACTCGATGATTTACCGTCTGTCACTACGAACTGTGACCTCTCTGAGAGGAAATCACGAATCCAGTCACACAACTGAGGCGATACTCCGTATGCATGCAATTTGATTAATAGTCGCTTGTGAGGAACGGTATCAAAAGCCTTCTGGAAATCTAGGAATATGGAATCGATCTGAGATCTCTTGTCGACAGCACTCATTACTTCATGGGAGTAAAGAGCTAGCCGTGCTGCACAAGAACAATATTTTCTGAATCGTGTTGGCAATGTATCAATAAGTCATTTTCTTCAAGGTGGTTCATAATGTTCGAGTATAGTATATGCTCCAAAATCCTACAGCAAATTGAGGTCAGTGATATGGGTATGTAATTCAATTAGTTTCTCCTATTTCCTTTCTTGAATATTGGTGTGACCTGTGCTACTTCCCAGTCTTTAGGAACAGACCTTTAGTCAAGTGAGCGGTTGTATATGATTGCTAAGAAAGGCTCTATTGTGTCTGCATACTCTGAAAGGAACCTGATTGGTATACTATCTGGATCGGAAGACTTGCCTTTCTTAAGTGATTTTAGTTGTTTCGCAACACATAAGATATCTACTTTTATGTCGCTCATGCTAACAGCTGTTCTGGTTTCGAATTCTGGAATATTTACTTCATCTTCTTTCGTGACGGAATTACGGAAAACTGTATTTAGTAACTCCGCTTTAGTAACACCGTCATCGGTAATCAGTAACTTGCAGACGTGCGGCCGGCTAGCAAGGGGAGGGGTAGGCAGATTTCGGAACCTCGATAGGCAGATCACAAGCAGTCTTACCCAACAACTTCGAGTGCGACTGCCCGAGTACAAGAGCGCTCGATGGGCAAACACACTACGAGAAGCAGAAAACAATCCCCAGAAATTCAGGAGGGTGGTTAAAGCACGAAGGGAAAAACCCAGAAATATCCAGCCGCTGCACGGAGAGAACGGCCTTGCCTATGACCCCTCTGAGAGGACGGAGTCCATGGCTAACTCGCTGGAACTCCAATTCAAGGTGCACGAGTAGTGAGAGAAGTTCCCAGTATCCTACGACGCGCATGGCCAACGTCCTTCGAGCCCGTCACCTGCCATACTGTCTGTTCGATTATTAAAAGGCTCGGCAACTCCAAGTCTCCCGGTCCAGAAGGTATACGGACCCTACAACTCAAAAATTGACCTCCCTCAGCACTCCTCTGTCTTACCTCGATCTATAACTCAACATCCGCATCCTCCTTGGGAAATAGCTAAAGTAATTAGCCTGTCTAAATCCAATAAAAGTCCCCTATTCCAACAGAACTATTGCCATATGTCATTCGTCAGTTTCCTCGGAAAACTCCTTGAGCACCTGATCGTAGCAGCATTTTCAATCCATCCTCACAGAAAACAATATCACCATCCCTGAACGATTTGGTTTTCGAGCCGGGCATGGCACCATTTTCCAAGCCACTCGTGTGATCGAACAGACATGTAAGGCCAGGCCTGACGGGCTCAGCACAGGCACGGTCTTCCTAGACGTTGAAAACGCTTTCGACCGTGTCTAGCACGACGACCTAATCTACAAGCTCCACCAATGCTAATCCCCTGTGCATATACACTCCTGGAAATTGAAATAAGAACACCGCGAATTCATTGTCCCAGGAAGGGGAAACTTTATTGACACATTCCTGGGGTCAGATACATCACATGATCACACTGACAGAACCACAGGCACATAGACACAGGCAACAGAGCATGCACAATGTCGGCACTAGTACAGTGTATATCCACCTTTCGCAGCAATGCAGGCTGCTATTCTCCCATGGAGACGATCGTAGAGATGCTGGATGTAGTCCTGTGGAACGGCTTGCCATGCCATTTCCACCTGGCGCCTCAGTTGGACCAGCGTTCGTGCTGGACGTGCAGACCGCGTGAGACGACGCTTCATCCAGTCCCAAACATGCTCAATGGGGGACAGATCCGGAGATCTTGCTGGCCAGGGTAGTTGACTTACACCTTCTAGAGCACGTTGGGTGGCACGGGATACACGTGGACGTGCATTGTCCTGTTGGAACAGCAAGTTCCCTTGCCGGTCTAGGAATGGTAGAACGATGGGTTCGATGACGGTTTGGATGTACCGTGCACTATTCAGTGTCCCCTCGACGATCACCAGTGGTGTACGGCCAGTGTAGGAGATCGCTCCCCACACCATGATGCCGGGTGTTGGCCCTGTGTGCCTCGGTCGTATGCAGTCCTGATTGTGGCGCTCACCTGCACGGCGCCAAACACGCATACGACCATCATTGGCACCAAGACAGAAGCGACCCTCATCGCTGAAGACGACACGTCTCCATTCGTCCCTCCATTCACGCCTGTCGCGACACCACTGGAGGCGGGCTGCACGATGTTGGGGCGTGAGCGGAAGACGGCCTAACGGTGTGCGGGACCGTAGCCCAGCTTCATGGAGACGGTTGCGAATGGTCCACGCCGATACCCCAGGAGCAACAGTGTCCCTAATTTGCTGGGAAGTGGCGGTGCGGTCCCCTACGGCAGTGCGTAGGATCCTACGGTCTTGGCGTGCATCCGTGCGTCGCTGCGGTCCGGTCCCAGGTCGACGGGCACGTGCACCTTCCGCCGACCACTGGCGACAACATCGATGTACTGTGGAGACCTCACGCCCCACGTGTTGAGCAATTCGGCGGTACGTCCACCCGGCCTCCCGCATGCCCACTATACGCCCTCGCTCAAAGTCCGTCAACTGCACATACGGTTCACGTCCACGCTGTCGCGGCATGCTACCAGTGTTAAAGACTGCGATGGAGCTCCGCATGCCACGGCAAACTGGCTGACACTGACGGCGGCGGTGCACAAATGCTGTGCAGCTAGCGCCATTCGACGGCCAACACCGCGGTTCCTGGTGTGTCCGCTGTGCCGTGCGTGTGATCATTGCTTGTACAGTCCTCTCGCAGTGTCCGGAGCAAGTATGGTGGGTCTGACACACCGGTGTCAATGTGTTCTTTTTTCCATTTCCAGGAGTGTAGTTAAGATCCTGGCTTCGTTTTTAGAGGATAGGGAATTCTTTGTTATGTTGGACCGTAGTAAAAGGAATCTTAAGGTCACTGAAGCAGGCGTTGGCGCCATTCCTTTACAGTCTGTACACAAACGACATTCCAAAGCGTCCCAACACACTCATTGCACTGTTTGTGGTCGATACACAAGTCACCCGAACTTAAATTACACAGCACAGTACCTCCAGAAACATCTAGATGTAATTAACCAATAGTGTAATAGTCAATAAAATTCTTCTGGGTTTCAGACCGCATTGTCATCTATAAAATTCCGACGTTTCGGCGACTGTTGCTAGGTGCCTTTCTCAGGGTGCATTGCTAACTGCAATACACCCTGAGGAAGAAGCCTAGCAACAGTCGCCGAAACGTCGGAATTTTATAGATGACAATGCGGCCTCAAACCCAGAAGAATGTTATTGCTTGTGACAACGGCCGCGGAAGCCTACGTTTACAACAATGTAATAGTTGGGAAATAAAAATAATTGCTGAGAAATGTAATGCAATCATGTTTACTATCAGGAGGCGGCCTCCCAACCGTCAGGTATCTATTGATGGTACGGACCCCCCAACATCCCCCTGGTGTAAGGAAGTAAAGTACTTAGGCCTAAGGATAGATTCCAAATTGCTGTGGAACTGCCACATCACTGAAGCACGTAATAGAGGTTCAGGCAGCATTTACAATCTACAGGGTGTTTCAAAAATGACCGGTATATTTGAAACGGCAATAAAAACTAAACGAGCAGCGATAGAAATACACCGTTTGTTGCAATATGCTTGGGACAACAGTACATTTTCAGGCAGACAAACTTTCGAAATTACAGTAGTTACAATTTTCAACAACAGATGGCGCTGCGGTCTGGGAAACTCTATAGTACGATATTTTCCACATATCCACCATGCGTAGCAATAATATGGCGTAGTCTCTGAATGAAATTACCCGAAACCTTTGACAACGTGTCTGGCGGAATGGCTTCACATGCAGATGAGATGTACTGCTTCAGCTGTTCAATTGTTTCTGGATTCTGGCGGTACACCTGGTCTTTCAAGTGTCCCCACAGAAAGAAGTCACAGGGGTTCATGTCTGGCGAATAGGGAGGCCAATCCACGCCGCCTCCTGTATGTTTCGGATAGCCCAAGGCAATCACACGATCATCGAAATATTCATTCAGGAAATTAAAGACGTCGGCCGTGCGATGTGGCCGGGCACCATATTGCATAAACCACGAGGTGTTCGCAGTGTCGTCTAAGGCAGTTTGTACCGCCACAAATTCACGTAGAATGTCCAGATAGCGTGATGCAGTAATCGTTTCGGATCTGAAAAATGGGCCAATGATTCCTTTGGAAGAAATGGCGGCCCAGACCAGTACTTTTTGAGGATGCAGGGACGATGGGACTGCAACATGGGGCTTTTCGGTTCCCCATATGCGCCAGTTCTGTTTATTGACGAAGCCGTCCAGATAAAAATAAGCGTCGTCAGTAAACCAAATGCTGCCCACATGCATATCGCCGTCATCAATCCTGTGCACTATATCGTTAGCGAATGTCTCTCGTGCAGCAATGGTAGCGGCGCTGAGGGGTTGCCGCGTTTGAATTTTGTATGGATAGAGGTGTAAACTCTGGCGCATGAGACAATACGTGGACGTTGGCGTCATTTGGACCGCAGCTGCAACACGGCGAACGGAAACCCAAGGCCGCTGTTGGATCACCTGCTGCACTAGCTGCGCATTGCCGTCTGTGGTTGCCATACGCGGTCGCCCTACCTTTCCAGCACATTCATCCGTCACGTTCCCAGTCCGTTGAAATTTTTCAAACAGATCCTTTATTGTATCGCTTTTCGGTCCTTTGGTTACATTAAACCTCCGTTGAAAACTTCGTCTTGTTGCAACAACACTGTGTTCTAGGCGGAGGAATTCCAACGCCAGAAATATCCTCTGTTCTAAGGAATAAACCATGTTCTCTACAGCACACTTACACGTTGTGAACAGCACACGCTTACAGCAGAAAGACGACGTACAGAATGGCGCACCCACAGACTGTGTTGTCTTCTATATCTTTCACATCACTTGCAGCGCCATCTGTTGTTGAAAATTGTAACTACTGTAATTTCGAAAGTTTGTCCGCCTGAAAATGTACTGTTGTCCCAAGCATATTGCAACAAACGGTGTATTTCTATCGCTGCTCGTTTAGTTTTTATTGCCGTTTCAAATATACCGGTCATTTTTGAAACACCCTGTATATGCAGTGCGAGAAGGCAATGGTCTGACCACCAGGACTAAACTAAAGATATGGAAGATGATGGTCCTTCCAGCGCTGCTTTATGGGTGTGACGACTGGGGAATGGCAGCAGACTGCCATCTTAAAAAAAGTTCAGGTCCTCCAAAATAAGGCAGACGTGTCCTGGTTCGTCACAAACCTCACGATCCACAATGATACCAGCATGCCAACAATCACCACACTCATTCAACACAAAACTCAGTCTCTCTACAAATCACCTGAAAATTCTCCATATCATCCCACATTTTCCCTTGGATCAGATCCCTTTCACGTAAATTAAAAACACCCGAAAAACACAATACCTCTGCACTTCAAGAGTATAATACGTTCACAACATAACACACACTCAGACACAAGTAACACATGTGATCAGACTATTATTCCAGAACACCATAGCTCATGACAGAAGGCAAACTGGCAAAGTCCAGTGGCCCTTCAGGTGCTACAGGGCAAACCACTGCCCGACATGCTACGGTGACGCTGCCGCCGTCGTCGTCGCCGCAGGCTGTTATCGAAAGCGCAGAGGCGACGTTTGTCACTGTTCTGCAGCTGAAACCACAGAAGAGCGAAGGGAAACGACATAACTTCCTGCAAACTGCGTAACAATCAAACAAATTTGTATACATACAGACTGGAACGGACGAATGAAAATTTGTAACAGGGTCCGGAACGATATAGTTTCATTTGATTAAAGCACCTATGCTTGGGTTTCAGGCAGGACCTCTTGTACTGTTCAACGCTTAGGTGCTATTCCAGTACAATCGAGCTTAGTTAGAATACTAATTGGGCTGAGGCTCGAATGGTAATTTGGATTGAGGAGTGAGTCTGTGTAGTTGTGCAAAGCGAGTGTGACAGTGTGGTGTAGTAGTCAGCACATCTGCCTAGTTACCAGGAGTCACGTGTTCGAATCCTAGCATTGGTGCCATTTTTAATTCCTCACTTCAGTCTGCATATGTACATCATAGATGTTTGAGGTTTGAAAAGATCTCTCGAACCATGTAGCTTCATTTGATTGAATAAATCTGTATTGTGTAGTGATTGCATAACCGCAGTATTCACGACCACGCTCAGCAACATATTGCCAGAATAGTTTAAATCGCAGATAAGAAAATCGCAAATAATGATTTCTAGAAATGAGAATTCTACAGTTAGTAAAAATTTTGTGTTCCAGATCCCAGGAGGTGGAAATGTGCCGCCTCTGGCTCCCCTTGAGGATGCCAATGTGTATGGGGTGGTAGGTAAACACGCATGCATGCAGTCTCTCTCTCTCTCTCTCTCTCTCTCCCTACCTCCCTCTCCCTCTCTTACTCTCTCTCTCACACACACACTATTCCACATTTTCAACGTGCTACTGTGACTGCGATGAATTACTGAAAGCACATTCTTGTGAAATTAATTAAAAGCACCGAAAGTAAATGAATGAATCGATGGCTTTGTAATTACCGAATACGCAGCAACACGAAATGATACCAGTGCAGACCGTTTAGAAATTCTGAACCTGCAGTTAAATATGTGATGATTAACGAAAATTTGTACAACACAGTAAACACACTACCGTTGCCAGGATAGAGACAAAACTAACTCTCACTACAATATCACACCTTTATATGCCTACTAAATATGCAGATGAAGAGTTGGAAAGGATTTATAAGATAAAAGAAATTAATCAAATAGTTAATGGAGATGAAATTTTAATTATGATAGAGGACTGGAATTCGATAGCAGGACAAGGAAGAGAAGGAATAACAGAACGTTTGCAAACCCCTGCAGTGTGTGGATGTGAATTCGTACCGCAATGATGGAACTCCCAAGTCCCCATCACACAACCCTTAAGATATGATGTCAAATTTTAATCATACACTGGTATCTTTATCTCAAAATTGACCCTAACATGGAATCTAATGGTGGGGAAATGCTATAAAATCCTACTGAATGTGTGTTTTTAATCAGCTGACAAATAATAATGATAATAAGGAATTTAAAGGAAACTATAACCTACTTCTAATTAAATACAAATAAAATTAAATACATACTGCGCTATATTAAAAGCATTAACATAGCAAAAGACTTAGTGGCATCTTTGTTAAAAAGGTGATTCAAAAGGTATGAAGAAATTGGGAGAGCCCTGCGGTCTCCTAGCTGCATATTCAACCACTAATACGAATGCAAGTCACCAAATGTATTAGTTACTCCAATGGTTGATCGAATAATAAATGGAACCGGGAAACGGTACTGTGCCAACAATACGTCTCCTCTGCGAACATCAATGTCCAAGTACTGTGGTATGAATGGTTTAAATCATACCTAACTGGAAGAGTGCAGATAGTTGAAATAAGCAGTTCACGTAATATGCAAAAAACTGGTGATTTCTCAAACTGGGGAACAATCAAGTATAGGGTGCCGGCAAGGCTCGGTCTTGGGTCCTCTGCTGTTCTTAATATATATTAATGACTTGCCATTCTATATTCACGAAGATGCAAAGCTGGTACTTTTTGCCGATGATACAAGTATAGCTATCACACCCAACAGATAAGAATTAACTGATGAAATGGTAAACGATGTTTTTCAGAAAATCATTAAGTGGTTCTCTGCAAATGGGCTCTCATTAAACTTCGACGAAACACAGTATATACAGTTACACACAGTAAATGGAATGAATATAGACTTCGATCAGAAATCGGTAGCTAAGGTAGAATATTCAAAATTTCTAAGTGTATGCATTGATGAGGGGTTGAACTGGAAAAAACACACTGAGGATGTGCTGAAACGTTTGAGTTCAGCTACTTATGCTATTAGAGTCATTGCAAATTTTGGCGATATACATCTCAGTAAATTAGCTTACCACGCCTATTTTCATTCTCTGCTTTCGTATGGCATCATATTCTGGGGTATCTCATCATTGAGTAAAAGAGTGTTCATTGCACAAAAGCGTGTGATCAGAATAATTGCTAGAGCTCATCCAAGATCATCCTGCAGACACTTATTTAAAGAGCTAGGGATCTTCACTGTAGCCTCACAATATATATATTCACTTACGAAATTGCCGGCCGGAGTGGCCGATCGGTTCTAGGCGCTACAGTCTGAACCGCGCGACCGCTACAGTCGCAGGTTCGAATCCTGCCTCGGGCATGGATGTGTGTGATGTCCTTAGGTTAGTTAGGTTTCAGTAGTTCTAAGTTCTAGGGGACAGATGACCTCAGAAGTTAAGTCCCATAGTGCTCAGAGCCATTTTAAACCATTTGAACTTACGAAATTTGTTATTAACAATCCGAACGAATTCAAAAGTAACAGCAGTGTACATGGCTACAGCACTAGGAGAAATAATTATCTTCACTGCTCAAAGTTAAATCTAACTTTGGCTCAGAAGGGGGTAAATTATGCTGCCACAAAAATCTCTGGTCACTTACCTAATAGCATCAAAAGTCTGACAGATAGCCATATAGCATTTAAAAGGAAATTAAAAGAATTTCTTAATGGCAACTCCTTCTACTCATTAGATGAATTTTTGGATATAGTAAGTGGGTAATTTCCCCAACCCCCACAAAAAAATTAAAAGTATTAAGTGTCAAGTAATATTTTGTGTAATATAATATCTTGTATAGACACCTTTTATTAACCTGACACGTTCCACATCATTATGAAGTGTCTTATTCATGATCTGTGGGACAAGTACCAATCTAATCTAATCTATCGCCAGTGCTGATGCATATTCTCACCAATGTGCTGTGGTCGTATGTGAAGAACCAGAAACTCGCTCGTCAGGACTCGAACACCATGAAGTCCCACCAACCGTCTGAGCTCAGAGCCCTCCACTTCTAAAACCAGCTACCTTTCACCTTCCACATCCAATCCTTCCTGACACGTCCCTGCCCCCGACTCTGCTGTTCATGCTGTTCCGGCCACAACCGCCAATCAGGAAAAATGTTACTAGCAATCAGGAAAAATGTTACTAGTTTCCTCCAATGGCGCGGAAACTGCCACGTTTAATAAATTCCAACCACAGGATGTCTCCAGGCGCGGACCAATCAGAGCACATCTTCCTCGCAGTTTGCTCTAGAAAGTCACGTTTGATGTCAGTAGGCAATGAGCGAATCAGAGTGTTATTTATACACTACTGAATTTCCAGAAGACTGACCAACGTGACGGGAACTCTGCGACGCCGCGCTTGTCACCAAGGAGGCCCAGGCATTCCAAGACATGTGATTTCTCACCATAAATTATTAGGTGGCAGCAGGCACTTGAGACTACCGCTCTCAGCCTTCTACGGAGACGAACCGCGCCGAATACCTCGAACCCCGACATATCTTAATGGACAGGGGAGTTTGGTGAGCGTAAGTAGGAACAAAGCGTCTGAATGCCGTGTGGTGTCTCCTGTCGCTTTCAGAGTTCTGTGCGAACTGAGCGGTTCTCACACATTCTTAGAATAGAACTACAAGCCCAGACCGACAACCACTGCAGTTTATAAAATACATCCCCCAGCATGATGAATCTAAAGTGTCCTGACAAGGGACAGACGAATTCAGTATCTAAATGGAAGGAGGCAAGCAAGACGGATTGTAACCTTTCACACTGTCTGGAGGAAAGGAATCAATAAGGAAGCTGTCTGGTGGAAGTTTATGCAGAGCATACTTTAATCATTGCCAACACTTGGCCTGAAAATCATGAATGCACGCGTTCACACGTCGCGTCATGGATTGCTGATGACAGAAATCCCATAACTGTAATGGTCTGATGCAAAAACCATCGACAAAATCCATCCTGTAGAGGGAAATCTTTCTTTCGTTTGCTTGTGCCTTTTTCCCGCAATGACGCAGGGTCGGCATGGTTAATCGGATTTGGCAAGGTTAATTGAAGGGGTGGCCAGATGCCGTTCTTGCCGCCACCCCGTACCCCCCCCCCCTCCCCCTGGGATGGAATTAGTGTACCCCAACTGTCTGCGTCAAGTGTAATCCATTGAATAGTGCGAATGTGGTCAGATGTCTTCGAGCCGTGTAACTGAGGCGGGACGTGGCAACTAGCCTGGTATTCACTTAGTGGGATGTGGAAAACCGCCTAAAAACTACATCCAGGCTGGCCGGCACACCGGCCTCTGTCATTAAGGTGCCGGGCGGATTCGATCTGGGGCCGGCGCGCCTACCTGAGTCCAGGAAGCAGCGCATTAGCGCTCTCGGCTAACCTGGTCGTTTTCCTGTAGAGGGAAATCTGCTGCTGATAATTTTACACTCATTGCAGGTGATATAGTAGCGGTTGTCATGCAGGATACACGTAATCGTACTTTGGCTTAGTCCTTGTTGGCAGGCCACTTTCCTGGAGCTTGTATTAAGGATCATCTCAGTATCCTATAGAAGCCGGTCCTCTAAATGTGATGTACGCACAGTTCACCACCTCCCTGCGCGTTCATCTGTCTGAAAGGACGCATGATCACATAAACGCCCAAAAGAGTTCCGCCACAGCTCTCGCGTCCTACAGACATCGTCTGCTCAGTGGGGCCTACTGTTTCTCTTCAGCCCAAGTAATGTACATTTATGACTGGTTACTACGGTGCTACAGTTTTATACTTGACTTGGCCATACTTTGGCATGCAATAGTTTAGTGTCACTGGCTTCTGAAGAACGCCAAATTATTTTTGCTGAAACCTGGGTAAAGATTGGTTTCTATTTGCAACTGAGGCTGACGTGTTACATGTACATGTACATGTGCCCAAAAAAAGGGCTTGAGATGTTGTGCGATGTGGAAGGTGACTGTGACGGTACTTTTTTTGGTATAGTTGTCCTGCTGCTCGATCGTTTCCGTCTACTTGGCCATACACAAACACCGTATGGCTTGTTACCGACATGAATACCGGACAATTCTGCTGCTTACAGTACGCTGCGACAATCACACAGCCTGCAACACACGAGGAATGCACGGCACTGGTCAGAGGAACTTTCATTCACCAGCACCGTCTACGATGCATTTCCGGACACATGTTCATAGGATCTTTTTTCACCCATTTCGAGTCAGGAAGCCGTCTCTGCAGTTAATAAAAAAAATGGTTCAAATGGCTCTGAGCACTATGGGACTTAACATCTGAGGTCATCAGTCCCCTAGAACTTAGAACTACTTAAACCTAACTACCCTAAGAACACACACATCCATGCCCGAGGCAGGATTCGAACCCGCGACCGTAGCGGTCGCGCGGTTCCAGACTGTAGCGCCTGGAACCGCTCGGCCACTTCGGCTGGCTGCAGTTTATCAGTTTTATTAATGTTCACCCTGTATAACGCTAAGACAGTTTGCCAAACCAGATTTCTACAAAACATCCTCAGGGGCAGGCGAGGACTGACCATAAGTTATTGGTCATGAATTGCTCATTGTCCGCCTCCTAACCAGAGGGGTCAGTGCGAATGACTGCGATGCGGAAGACCCGTGTTTAATTACCGGTACTAACGGGATTTTTTTCTTGGTGGGAGGAACGGAACGGTGTCCACTCAGCGTGGTGAGGTCAATCGAGGAGCTACCTGAGTAAGAAGTACCGGCACCCGTCCGGTTAGCCGATTGGTCTAACGCGCGGTTTCCGGAGTGGGAAGGAGCGCCTGGTCCCCGGCACGAATCCGCCCGGCGGACTTGTGTCGAGGTCCGGTGAGCCGGCCAGTCTGTGGATGGTTTTTAGGCGGTTTTCCATCTGCCTCGGCGAATGCGGGCTGGTTCCCCTTATTCTGCCTCAGTTCCACTATGTCAGCGATTGCTGCGCAAACAAGTTCTCCACGTACACGTACGCCACCATTACTCTACCACGCAAACATAGGGGTTATACTCGTCTGGTGTGAGACGTTCCCTTGGGGGGTCCACCGGGGGCCGAACCGCACAAAAACCCTGGGTTCGGTGTGGGGCGGCGGAGGGGTGAAGTGGACTGCCGTAGTCGTCGTGGGGTTGTGGACCACTGCGACTGCGGCGGGGACGGAGCCTCTCCGTCATTTCTAGGTCCTCGGTTAATATACAATACAAGACATACAAGAATTAGCGGCTCCAACGTCTGCTAAACAACAATGGCCGGAGAACAGTTTGCATCTAATGTACGTCTAATCGTAACTGACATTTCGTATGGTGCAACTGAAGCATCTTCACCTGTCGCAGGGAGAGCCACTTTAAAACACGACTCTGAAAGGGTCAATAATCCTACATATAAATTAAAGACAGAGTTCCTCATACGTAAAGCACGCCTAATGCGTCATATCATGCATATGATTTGTTAATGTGAACTCTTTAATCCGAAGTAAGTGATAGCTACCTATGTAAATGGTCATCTAATCACAATTGACACGTCCTATTGGAAAAATGCAGTGACTTGCTTAATGACAGTAAACAACACTATAAAATAAGAGCCTAAAAGACTGACGAATCTTAGGTATAAATTAAAGGTACAGGTTAAAATGAATCTGTACCATTGTGTTACCTGACCAATAGTAATTAACGATACTTCTCCGTTTTAAAGAACAGTTCAGTATCATTCATATTTTGTTGATGTCCCTTTGAAAATTATGTATCTCATTTTCATTTAAGAGTTTTCGTGATAGTTCTGTAGTTCGGGGATCATTATTGTGAAAAATGTTCGGTAAATTCAGACTGTATCAAGAACGTTAG